>NC_056748.1:560904497-560981997 GCF_019279795.1 Protopterus annectens
CTATCAGCCCCTGCTATCAAGCACGCTTTAACGTGCTTTAGCGCGGAGTTGCCACTAGAGCAGCATTGGGCAGCGCCGGTTAAACAAGGTTAAACTCTTTCTGGCTCCAGAAAGTCTGTTCTTCAATTTTTCCCTTAGAACTGCTCTGTTAGGAACCTAAACAGTTTACACCTACACTAAAAAGTGCAGCACTTCTTCCAAATAGCTTTTTCTTCTCAAAAAGCTCAGCACTTGTCTTATAAGCATATCCCTTGTCTTATAAGCATTCTCTTTGCAGGTCAAGCACTCCTATATTATACAAATCTCTCACTAGCAAAACCCCCCAGGAGTGCCCACTTCCCTACTAAGCCCACTACTTTTCTGTCTCATACCAACTCATAATTCTTTCTAGCATGTCGAAGGGTCAGATGCTGGCGTCCTCTCCTGCCCATTTGGTGAATCTGGGAATTCTGAGACAATGTTACAATTGCCTCATGTACACGGACAACCCTCTCCTCCTCCCATGTAACACTAACACTTGTGAGAGATGCAGCTATTTAGCCAGACTGGAGGCTGAGCTCTCTCAACTCAGGACTGGCAAGACCAGGCAGGAGGAGAAGGCAACTACAAACATCACAATACCAGTCTCACATAACTCAACCACACCACTGAATCAAACACATAAACACACTAAGACATACTCGGAGGCTCTGAGTAAAAATTTACCTAAACAACAGAGGCCTCCAAAGCAGACACCCAAGCAACTGCAAACTCAATACACCACACAAACAACACATAAACAACAAAATCAGTGTGCAAAGCAGTCACTGCCCTTAAGGCCAAATACAACACCAAACATACTTGTCATAGGTGACTCCATAGTCAGACACACTGACGTGCCGCTCACCAGACTGAGTAAGGAGAAGGTCACAGTAAGCTGCCTGTCGGGCGCTAGAATCCGCCACATAACACAAGCACTCAGGTCTCTCAACAGCAGGTACAAGTACGACTCGGTCATTGTCCACGCTGGTGTCAACGACCTGAGACATACCTCCTTGGACTACATGAAAAGAGACATTGAGGAGCTCTCTGATTATGTAGCCCAGGCAGGTATGACCCTGACCTTGAGCAGTATCCTACCTTCACCTAGAATGATGCCACAATACAGTGATAAGATGATCAGCTTTAATAATTGGCTTAAATTCTGGTGTCATTCAAAGGGGATCCAATGTTTGTCTGCCTGGGATGACATGCTGGACAAGCCACGCTGCTTAAGGGACGGCTTGCACCTGTCACCCCTAGGCTTCCGGATATTGGCAAAGGCTCTTGCCACCCCCATAGTGCCTTTTTTAGGCAAGGCTCAAATTCTAAACCTACCACCCTAGAACACAAAAAGTAAAAAACTAAGGGTAATGCTGCTCAATGCCAGAAGTCTCAATCTCAAGATGCACGCACTCGAGGCCCTTCTCAGTATGGAGAACATCGATGTCTGTGCTGTGACAGAAACCTGGTTCAAGGCTCCTGAGAGCACCCCAGCACTAGCAGGTTTCACCTCATATCATGCATTCCAGCCCCAAAATCCGGACAACACCAAGAAAGGAGGGGGGTGTCCATATTCATAAAGGACACCCACACCTCAAGGTTGGTGGCAATGCACGATGCATCGGAGACCATCCAGGTGCAATTAACCATAGGCAAGACTGCTCTGCAATTTGTAGCATGTTACAGGCCACCCTCTCAAACTCAGGAACCTCACATGGCCTTCCTGAAAACAATGGAGGGGATAAATGTATCTCCAAACACCATCATACTAGGTGACTTCAACTACCCTAATATAGACTGGGAACACTACTCAAGCCCAAACACTCTAGCCCAAAGGTTCCTGGAGTTCATAAACTCAAATGCCATGGAACAACTAGTCACCATCCCCACAAGAGGAGAAAACATACTTGATCTCATCATCACGAACATAGGATCAGAATGTTCAACACCGGAAGTATACCCCTCACTGGTGAGATCAGATCATAAACTAATCTCGCTGGAGGTCCTCATCCCGCCCCCACCTGAAATAAAAAAGACCACAGTGAAAAACTTCTCAAAAGCCGACTTCACACTTCTAAAAACTAGTGTGGTCTCCTTTAAGGCCCCTGAGCCAGTGGTAAACATTACTCAAACCGCTGAATCACTTACAAATGCCTTCTACCAGCACCTACAGGACTGCATGGATCAGGCAATCCCAAACAAAACTAAGACTCTTTGTACCAAAGGCAAGCGTCCAGTCTGGTGGACCCCAGCCATAAACAAGCTCTACAACAAAAGGAGGAAGCTACTACAAGATAGAGCAAAATCCTTGAAAGGTAAGACACCTTTGATCATTATAAGTAAAAAACTAAGAGCTCTCATAAAATCATCCAAGGCAAATTTTGAGAGAAAAATCGCCAAGGACTCAAAAGACAATCATAAGGCCTTCTTTAGCTATGTTAGAAACCTAGGAAGAAACTCCCAGATATGCTCAGAATTAGTTCAAAATGATGTGAAGATTACTGAACCTACACACATTGCCAACATACTGGCTGACAGGTTCAGTGCGGACTTCTCCCCCCCAAAAGGAGAGATATCTATACCAGAGGATTGTAGCCCCCCAAACATCTCCAATGCCCAGGTGAGAACTGCTCTCCAAGGCAAAAAACACAGCATCCATGGGACCGGATGGTGTCCCCGGCTGTGTGCTCCATGAACTCAATGAGGAATTAAACCCGCAGTTAGGACAGCTATTTAATCTTAGCCTCACCTCAGGATACGTACCCAAGGAGTGGCGCACGGCGACTGTGGTCCCACTTCACAAGGGCAGTGCCTCCACCGACCCTGGAAATTACCATCCCATTAGCTTGACAAGCCTTATCTGCAAAGCCATGGAGAGGATCATAATGGAACTCATAAATAAAGACATGGGGAACTTGCAGACTTTGGATCCAACCCAGTTTGGCTTTGTCAAAGGCACATCATGCCTTTTAAACTTGGTTGACTTTTTCGAGACAGTCACCAAGGCCATTGATGAGGCCATACAGCCTACCTTGACCTGGCAAAGGCCTTCGACACAATACCCCACTCAGGTATCATCGAAAAACTCATCAGCTTGAATGTAAACCCATACATCACAAGATGGGTTGCAAACTGGCTAAGTGACAGAACCCACAGGGTCAGAGTTGCTGGAGCCATGTCAGACTCAAAGCCTGTCACAAGTGGTGTCCCACAAGGCTCAGTCCTGGGTCCACTCTTGTTCGGCATCTACTTTTCTGAAGTACAAGCAAACACAGGAGGGTTATGGCTGACAAAGTTTGCAGATGACTGCAAACTGGGCGCCATAGTCGAAAACACATCTGACACAGATATCCTTCAGAAGGGCCTCACAGAAATGGATAACTGGTGCCAGAGCCATGGCCTAAAGTTAAATGCCAAGAAATGCATAGTCATACCCTTCGGGAAAAACAAGGTTACCCCTAGCTACCATATAGGTGGCAATCCATTGAGCACAGAAGTCATCATCAGGGATCTGGGGACCCAGGTTGACAGTAGCCTTTCGTTTGACACTCATGTTGCTAAAGTAGTTAGGAAAACCTTCTACATTGCCCACCTGATCATGAAGGGATTCACATCTAGATCAAGGGAGGTCATCGTCCCCTGTACTCATCACTCATTAGACCTATGATTGAGTACAATGCCCCATTCGGAATGTATCTGACCCGACACCTGCAGCAGCTGGAAAAGCCCCAAAAGTTCCTCACCAAAAGGATAAAGGGTCTCACAAATATGTCTTATGCTGCCCGACTGAAAGAACTCCAGCTCTATTCAGTCTCATACCGCTTGCTCAGAGGTGACCTGTGCCTGACATATAAGACCATGTCAAACCCTGATTTGATGAATATGCTTCACCTCAAAAAATCTAGATCCCTCAGAACCACAAGGGCGGGAGACTTAAACCTTGACACGGTTATTAATAGAACGTGCTGGAGGGACAGATTCATCACCCAGAGACTCCCTATGCTGTGGAACAAAATCCCGGTACATGTGAGGCAGAGCACCTCGCTGGCCTTGTTCAAGAGGAATCTTGACCAATGGATGGGGGATCGCAGATATACCCCAGGGATTACTTCAGTGTCACTGCTTGACAGAGGCACAGCAAAATAATAGGCATAGTTTTATTCAAACTAAAGGGGTGGCGAAAGCCAAATAACTATGGGCTAGGCTTATAAATGCCCTTGGGCAGATAGCCTAGTATGAACCTATGAACCTATTTTGAACTTTGGAACCATCACAAAATGGTTTACAAAGGCAAGACCTAGGAGTGGTCTCCATGAAGCTTCTTTCTTTGGCACCAGAAATGTTCTTGAATAAAAGCTTTCTCCTATCTGAGAAGGAGGGAGAGCTTCTATCACCCGCTGAGACAGAAAATGCTAAATGACAGGAGGGAACAAAAATGTTTGATCTGATGGATGAGGATGAATCCCCTGAAAAGGATGGAGAGACTTCCACTCCCATCTGTATCTGTGATGAGTCACTCTCTGAAGTAATTTGCCTAACACTATCTGTTACCAGACAGAGAAATGGGGATTTAGATTTTTGGGAAGAATTAGAGGACTGCCTGAGTGGGAAGGGGGCTGCTTCTGAAGACAGTCATTCCAAATTGCTAGATCATTTATTCCAGGGGGGCTTCTCTTTCCTTTACAGAGCCTCACTGTCACTGCTTTTTAAAAGTCTGCTTACTAACAGCTTACAGTGTAACCTTATTTTGCTTTTTTAAAAAAGACACACACATGTAGCATTAACCCCCTTGACAAACTTGGAGAAGGACGGCTGAAAAAGCTGTGAATCTCCCTATATCAACCCCTGTCTCTCATCACAGTTTTTAGGACCTCTGCAGTTGAAGGTCAAAAGACTACCTCTCTGTCTGAGGGAGAATTCTCAGTTTCAGCTTTTACATCCTCGGGAAATTTTGAATGCACAACCAAGGAAGCCTCCTCATAACAGCTCCAGTAACTGCGGCACTGGAAGGGGAATCAGCTGAATCATAAGGACATTTCAAACAGCGTTTAGTGACTTTGAGACACAGAAGCACTAAGATTATACAAATATAATTCTCAAATAAGGGAAAAGATTCTATAAGGTCCTTCTTATTCTCAAAAGAGGCAAGCATATATTTTAACGTGTGCTTGACAACTGAGAATTCTAAAATAAGTAATGCAGAAGAACACACATTTCCCAAGTCTTTCAAAGGCTTTCCCATCCTTGTCAGATGGGGAAGAATTGGTATTAACCAGACATTTAGCAACAGCAGCTGGGTTTACCAACAAATCACTACTGGGTCTGATCTGGAGTTAGAAAATAGGAACCTTATAAGACTGAGGAACTTCACACAATCTGTCTGTTTTCTTAGAGGCAGCAGGCTGCTTGTCAGACAAGTTAGTGGCAGTAATAAATACATACACCGATTTTGGAATAACAGGAGGAACTTGAAAATCTACCTAGTTGATAGGAAACCCAGTCTAGCTAGGCACAGAGGTATTCCTGGCTCCTTCTTCCAAGACCAACAAGAATGGTTCTCCCTTATTCATGAAGGGCACACCAACAGTCACAGAGGATGTGTCGATCTTTGGTCCATGGTGACTGTAGGAACTATTACACCAGAGGGAGAAATGGAAAAATATAAATGGTTTAAGAAAACAGAAATGACCATAGCAGAGTCATCCATCTGCCCAGCAAAGGAAAACTATTATTTGACCATCAATCTGAAAGCTCGCAAGAGGAGCACTCTTTGGTTGCAAGTAAGTTTTGAAGGCATTGGTGCCCCTTGTTAGCCTCAACAAAAAGCTGAGATCCCTCATCAAAACCTCTAAAGCTAGCTACGAAAACAAAACTACGGCAGATACTAAAGACAACACAAGGCCTTCTATAGTTATGTCAAAATTCTAGAAGGCAATGCTCAGATCTGCTCTGAGCTACTACACAATGGTAACTCCTACACTGAACCAACAGACATTGCCAATATACTGGCTGACAGATTCAGTGCCAACTTTACCCCCCTCTCACCCCCTAAAGGGCCAATCATAATACCTGAGGAATGCCTTGTACCCAATATTACAGCTCCTCAGGTTAAAATCGCACTGTCCAAGGCCAAGAATACAGCTTCCATGGGAAATGACAATATTCCTGGCTGTGTTCTACACGAATTGCAAAATGAACTGGCAACACACCTGTGTGCCCTGTTCAGCCACAGCCTCACTTCAGGGTTTGTCCCCACTGAATGGCACACTGCTACAGTCATCCCACTCCACAAAAGGGGTGCAACTACGGACCCTGGGAACTACTGCCCCATTAGGCTGATGAGTCTGGTATGTAAGGCTATGGTGCGCATCATCGTGGACATAATAAATAAGGACATAGGGAATCTCCAGACTCTAGACCCCACACAGTATGGATTTGTGAAGGCTAAATCATATCTGCTCAACCTGATAGACTTCTTACAGTCTGTCACCGGAGGTGTGGACGAAGGCAAGGTAGTTCATGCAGCCTACCTTGATCTGGTCAAGGCCTTCAATACAATTCCACACTCAGGAATCATAGATAAACTCACTAAACTAGGCATCAATCCCTATGTCATAAGATGGGTTGCAAACTGGCTTACTGACAGAAACCACGCTGTGAAAGTAGTGGACTCCAAGCTAGACTACCAACCAGTCACAATTGGAGTCCCACAGGGATTGGTCCTGTGTCTTCTCCTGTTTAGCATCTACTTTTCTGAAGTCCAAGCCAAAACCAAGGGACTCTGGCTGACCAAGTTCGCAGATGATTGCAAGCTAGCAGACATTATCAGCTCTCCAAATGATGCTGACATTCTACAGAAAGACCTTACGGAGACCAATGACTGGTGTCCGAACCATGGCCTTAAGCTCAGTGCCAAAAAATGCATTGTTATTCCCTTTGGAAAGAACAAGGTACCCATGAACTACCACAACAATGGTAGCCCACTGAACACCGAAGGTGTTATAAGAGATCTGGGAACACAAGTGGATAGCAACCTCTCCTTTAACAATCACATTGCCACTGTGGTCAGAAAATCCTTCTATGTGGCACATCTCATTTCAAAGGGTTTTGCATCCAGAAAGAAAGAGGTCATTGTCTCTCTCTCTCTACTCTTCACTCATTAGACCAGTTATTGAGTACAATGCCACTTTTGGCATATACCTCACTAGACATATGCAACAACTAGAAAGACCACAAAAATATCTCACAAAGAGGATCCT
This sequence comes from Protopterus annectens, assembly GCF_019279795.1. Lineage (NCBI taxonomy): Eukaryota > Metazoa > Chordata > Ceratodontiformes > Protopteridae > Protopterus > Protopterus annectens. The sequence continues at coordinate 560,911,778 of NC_056748.1, forward strand.
AGGCCTTAAACACCTGCCCTGTGTGGAAAGACTAAAAAAACTCCAGCTTTTCTCGGTATTATATCGCCTACTTAGAGGTGCTCTCTGCTTCACCTACAAAGCCATGTCAGACCCAGCACTGTTAGATATGCTACATCTAAAGAAATCCCAATTCTTCCACTCCACATGCTCCAGAGACCTCACTCTCAGAGAGAGAGAGAGGGGGTTAAATAATATTTTGCTTTTGCTTGGCAGACTGTTAGAAAAGTTATGGAAGTAAGATATCTTTGGACTGGTAAATGGAAATCCTGAATAAAAACATTTGCACTTATCAAGTCCTGCTGTTATTAAAGGTGTTTTCGCACAATACATTATTGGGCACAGCCATAAGATTTTTTACTACTGAGGAGCAGATACACTTCCTAACCATGATTATAACAAACAGCATACTAGTAAAGTACTTACAATACTATTTAAAACATAGCAGTATTGTATTATTAGACTGTGTACTGACTAATCCTGGAAGACTACTCATTTTAGATATCAGAATTTATGACATACCATTTTGTGTAATAATTTTGTACACATATGCATCTGTAAGCGTGAAGGTAGAGTTTGTTACTACAATACAACTCTACATGCTGGTTAATTTAGGCATCATAGTAAGAGATTTGTACTGCAATCTTAAACTGAAAGGAAGGCAGGATTCTCCAAGATGTTAAGAAATGTGAGGAATTATTCAAAGGTGAGAAGCTGCTACAGACATGAGATAGTTTACATATTTCTGAGGTACTTATAAAACAGAAAATGATTACTATTTTGTTTTCATATGACTCACAGGAACTATATGGAAGGAGAATCTGCTATTTTACTGACCATCAAGCTATTCCTATGTTTAAATAGTAATCTAGACTTCTTAGGGAAGACTTACGCCTGGCCTACAGAGTAATCCAAGACCCAACCCAAAGAAACTTGCTGCATATCCGTAAGTCAAACAGGACTAGGGCTACCCATTCTGGGGACCTAAATAGGACATGCTGGAGGGACAGATTTATATCCCAACAACTGCTGCATCTTTGGAACAGGCTACCAAATTAATGTGAAACAGAGCACGTCTATGACACTGTTCAAGAGGAGCCTGGACAAGTGGATGGAGCACTGCAAATTCTTACTGGGATAGAGCCCACGACCCTCCTGGACATAGGCAGTCATTACTATACGCAGTCTTGGGTATTGACTAGCATTTCTATGTTATTACATTGGGGTGAAACAGCTAGGCTTAAAATGACCTCCGGGTGGATATCCGAGTAATCTCCTATGATCCTGTGATCCTATGATCATATATGTAAAATGTCTGGAATCCAGAATAATAATATTAGAACTGGAATGGCTTGAAAACATTAACATTAAATTTTCTGGAACTGAAAAGGAAGCAGCTGACGAAAAACCATTCAACTAAATGTCTTTTCCATGATTACTGCACTGTGTGGTAGTGTGCACTTAAAGAAAAAAAATTAAATTGTTGATTTGGAAATGGATCATCAATGGCATTTATGTATATAACTATCACATGATAAATTAGTAAAGGATTATACTTGCACTTTTAGAATCAAATTATTTGGAAGCTTTGAAATCAGAATTAAATATTTATGAGTTCAACAGAAGAAAAAGGAAATCTTTAGGTTATGTAACAATATTTGAATAACAGATGTGAAGAAGAACTGTTGCCTTTTCTGGGTAAGCACTGTAAACACGAGGAGTGTCTTATGACAGTAATTTAATTAGATCATGGAAAAGCAATTGTTTGTGCTTTTCGGCTTTTCCCGGTTAGGGGTCGCCACAGCGGAACCCTGGTCCACTAATGTTTGGTAGTGGATTTTTACGTACCGGGTTACCAGCCGTGAAGCACAACCCTCAACGAAGGCATGCCCCATTCACATATGCCTCCACACAGAAGATGCTCTAGCTAAGAATCGAATGGGACAATGTCTTACTGTGAGGCGACAAAGCTACCACAGCACCACCACCGCAGTCACGGGAAAGTAATGTGCTCTCAAAATCAGGTTATGGTGTCGGTAAAACATCATGTGACATCATTATACAAAAAAGAAAATATAAAGACACAACAGACTTGGTATATATCTGCCAAGATTTTATTAAAAAGCAGATTAACTGTAGAAGAATTGGATACTGCTCTGCATATTATGAGAGACTCTTGTGTGCCAGGAAACGACAGTATAGATTACAACTTTTATAAGCAGATATAGCGTTTACAAAGAAAACTATTGTCTTGAATGTTATGAAAAAGCAAATGGACCTAGTTGCTGTACAAGAAAAACTGAAAAGGAATTGCAAAATGTATATGGAAGAAATAAGATAAAAGACCGTTACCCTTACATTCATTACTGATGGAAATTAAAGAAAAAGTCTGCCTGGGAAGAGCTCATTAAGAGACCTGCCTGCTTTGCCAGGGGTGGGCTGCAGCTTTTTTCCCATGGATTTTGCTTATGGCTACTGCCTCCTATCATCATTGTCATCATCGTTAACCCCTTTTTCTCCCCATTTTCTACATGTGGTTGGGGTGTTGTATCAACTGTCGCCATCTGTCTAGTCAGTGCCACTCTCCTACCTTCTGTGACACTTATGCCCATCTGTCACAAGTCTTCTCTCACACAATCCATCCACCTCTTGGGTGGATGCCCTCATTTCCTCTTATTTTCTTCTTGTCTGTCCCAAATCTTCTTCACCAGATTGTCTTCTGCTTTTCTGCACATGTGCCCAAACCACCGTAATCTGTTCTCTTTGACCATTTCTGCAATTGGATCTACTTTGGCTTCTGTTCTTATGTCCTTACTTCTTCATCTCTCTCCCAGTATGCATTCTGCCACTCATCTCAGGTACTTCATCTCCATTACTTCTGGCTTCCTTGACTGCTCTGCTTTTACTGCTCAGGTTTCTGTACCATGCAACAGTACTGGTTACACCATGACTTTGTACACTTCACTTTTCAGCTTATTTGGCATTCTTCTGTCATACACTACTCCTGAGACTCTGTGCCAGTTGGCTGTGACCCCTCTGATTTTAGCTTTGACCTCCTCATTCAGACTTCCCTTCTCCTCAACCATCTCTCCAGGTATATGAAGCTGTTAACCTGTTCCACTATTTCCCCTCTATCTCATGTCTCTTCTTCTTCTGATTTCTCCATTTGCTGCAATCACACATGTGCCTTCAGTTTTGCATTCCATTCCCCTATCCTTTGCTGAAGTTCTTGCTCAGAGTCTGCCTGTAATGCCACATCATCTGCATACAGCAACTTTGTTGATTTGTCCCCTTTGACCTGTTCGCTGATGTAGTCTAACACCAGTATGAACAACAGTGTGCTTAGAGCTGAACCATGATGCACACCCACTCTCACTAGGAACCCTTCTTTGAACCTGAAAACTGTTTGTACTTGAGTCATTAGGTCCTTGTACATAGCTTGCACTAATTCTACCAATGTTTCTGGGACTTCAAACCACTGCAGCACTGGCCAAATTGGCCTTCTTGAGACACTGTCACATGCTTTCTCCAAGTTTAGGAATGCCCAGTTGGACTCTAATGCCTTTGCTGCCCTCATAATGTCTTTTTAGGCAACATTTACCTGACAGGTATAGCCACTCAAGAAATTCTAGTTTGGATGATTTGGACAATACATAAACTATATATACTGGAACTTTGAGCAGTAAAACATCTGAGCTTAAGGCCTTGCTATACTCTAACCAAGAATATTTACGTAGCTTCAAAAACTTGGTTCTACTATAAAGCACTCCCCTTTTCCAGGATTCAGAATCTAGCATGCATTTAGTTATATGGAGTGCTGAGGAGTTAAGTACATGCATGATACCATACTGGAACTTGTAGGTTCATAGGTTCATAGGTTCATAGGTTAGTACTAGGCTAACTGCTCTTGCAAGCCATTTTAAGCCTAGCCAGTTATCCCCTGTGAGATTCAAACCCTGTATCTTGTGTTTGTAAGGCAAACACCTTAACCATTAGGCCACCCTCCCAACCAGAACTCCACATAATAAAATCTGTTAACTCTAGGTCCTCTTCTATGTCCCCACCTGAGCACATTGATTATCTAAGTTAGATGAAAAAGCATTCCATCAAACAGAATGCATTTATTGCTGGTGACTTAACTGCCTCACTATAAAATGGCAGCTGTATGTCATTTGAGTGCATACTCATTAGACTGAATTACAATTTGACTAAATCATGCTTGATGGAAATGTGTAGACATCGACTGATACTATGTGATGGTGTTTCTGATCACAGTAGTTGATAGGGACGTGAGTCTAGAAGAATATTTTAAACCTAGTAATTACTTTTCTTTCAAGACAATAGAAAAACTTCTAGCTCTAGACAGTGTCTGCTTCTGCACTGAAACTGACAGATAACATATCTTGTTTATGGCCCAGCTATAAAGTAACTTAACCTCAGCTATTCTTAAGTTTCTGTAAGTTAATCTTCTATTTTCTAGCAGAGTATGCTGTGGTTACATTCTTGAAGCTCAGTACATAACATATAGTTCTGTATAAATCATATCAATATTCACAAATGACATAGAATTATTTACAAAATTCCAGATAGCTGGGCTGGCAGAGTGACACTCACAATACAAGGAAATCTAACAAACATTCATTTTTGTTTTCTGTGAAAGCATTAGAAAGTAAAAAAGTCCAGTGGGGCAAAAGGCAGAAAAGTACACAAAATTCTACTAAATCATGAAAGTATCAGGAAAAAAAGCAACTCAGAAAAACAATTATAAAGAATACTAAAAAAAAAAAAAAACATGACAGCTCGTAATATTGGTAAGAATCTTTGCTATAAAAATCCAAAATCAGGCAGCCTGAGACTGTTTGGATATGCAGTACTGAGTGCAGCATCAGACAGCTGGAGATGGCAGACACTCTGGTACATTCTGGTACAGAGGAAGGGACCAGGGTAGCCAGGGAACATTTTACATAACAAGCTATCGTAATGCTTGTTGGCTTTTGTTCTGCTGTTTCCAAGGCTGAACCACTTCCTACTGAATCAATTTTTAATAAAATTTATTTCATAATGATATATCATCTTTTGAAGAAAAGTTCAATTTGCTTTAAATAGAATGGAGTGAATGGTGAACTCATATTTTCTGTCCAGAGTGAGGCCTGTGTAGGTCACAGTACTTGAATTCTGCTTGGTTGTTCCCAGTCCATCTGAAAAGAGTGGACTGCTGTCATACATTTTGGTAATAAGCAATTCTTCCAAAAATTTGACACATTTATAATAGCTTACATTATCCAAGTTGAGTTTTTTTAATATGGACGGAATATTACCCATTTCTGCAGAGAGCACATTGTTTATGATATTGATATTTGATCTGGGGTTTGCTGCAGAAATGGCAAAGGAAAAGTTAAAGGAAGAGAGTTTGCACCATCTTGACCAAGACTTGAAAGGAAAGGAAGTGTTTGCAAGAAGAAACATTACAATAAGCATAAACTGACAGGGAATAATAAAGGACTGTAGTCCAATGAATAAATAGTTCCTGAAGCCAAAAAGCATCAAATGTGTTACTGAGTTTAATTAATGAAAGCAAGGATTTGATGTGTACAAATTCTCAAGCAAGAAAAGTAGGCATGTGAGTATTTGCACATTGGAGGCTATAGCCTTTATGGTATCCATTCAGTTTGTACCTGAGCAGAATTAGTGACAACATTTTTAATAAAGTCACTGGGATGACAGAACTGTCAGACTTTGCAGGTCCCGTGGATAAATGATATAGTGAAAAATCAACTCTTAAGAGTAGGGAACCTGAATACAGATGGTAATATGGGCACACAATTAGACAATACTGTTTCAGACTTTGTGAAGAGAGGTTATGATAAGAAAAAAACTGATTAACATCCATGATGAGGTTATGAAAAATAGGACAACCACTGCTAAGCTGACTTTTCAAGGGGAAACATAAGGTATGTCAAGCATACTATGTAGGAAAAACAAATCAGAAGTTTAAAGAGCACATTTTTGACCATCTATCAGAGACAAGGAAAGAAGTGTTAACTAACGCTTTATATAAACATATGAAAGAGAAAGGAGTAAATCATACCTTCAAATTTTCTATTCTCAAAGTAGTAAATGACACAATTTGTGGAGTGAATGTTAAAGACAGGACAGAGGTATGGGAGTTAGTGTTCATATTTAACCAGATTAAAATGGCAGTGTCTCTTTAAAACCTAATCTGAAAGAGTTGCATAAACAAGTCTAATTGAAAATGTGATCATGTGACTGAGATACTATTAAAATGGGTTACTTATGTTGTTTGATTTACTATGCCTGAGGAAGTCTTATGAGGCAAAAGTTTTTACTAGCAGTTTTAAGTCTGAATAAAGCTTTTTTTATTGAGCAGTTCATGATTCCAGTGACTTTGTATTGGTTCTAATCATGGGCTTCCCACTAGAAGTGTTCTCTCAAGAGGAGATATCCTCAGGAGTGGAAGAAGAAGCCAGGTTCTCCTCTGAGTCCAAATCTATAAACGAGTCAATGAAAGGAACCTCTTCAAAGACAGACTCCTCCTGGTCAGAATCCTCATCTGACTCAAAAGGGTCATAAAGGACTTCTAGAAGGGCGTCCCTTTTTCTTTTTCCTGGGGAGGATTCAGGTGGGGGTTGTATGGATCTAACAAGAAAAATGATCTCACAAGATCCTGCTGGTAAACCTGTGAATGGGAGTTGTTAGGCCTAGGTTGAGGCTGGGGGGGTTGCCGCTTTCTGAGGAGTGGCCTTCAGTTTAGGAGTGAAGGTGACATCCAGTGAAGTACAGGCACCTGGCTGCCATGGAAGAATGACAGCTGCAATGTCCTGGCACCATGAAAATCATTGTCGGTCTTAGTGCGGTCATCAGAAGCCAAGACTAGCAAAGCAGTCCTTGACCCAACTGATAAACTAAGTCCTATGGCTTGAAAAGATGTTGAGGGACCCAAAGCCATATCCAACTCTTAACAGGTCTCGATAGGGGTGTGTTCTGCCACCTTGGTCGTGGAAGGAGGGCTGCAAAAGCACCTCACCTTCTTCAGAGATAATAAGCCTGGGAGGACTGGCCAACTACGAGTGGGCATTGTCTGAAGCCTTAAGCCTGGCACATTTTTCTTCTCCCTTTTCCACTTTGGAATATCAACTTTGGATTGACTGGTGGACACCATAGGATGCAAACAACCTGATGACTCACTGGGGTGCCTAGCCAAAATTGGGGCCCTATGCCTAATGGTTCTACTATTAAATTGGGCGCAGAAACGACAATTGGGAACATCATGATCAGGGCCCAAGCGAGTAACACAAAAAGAATGGAATTCTCTGTGTGGAATCTGTTTACTGCAATGGAGACAATTATTAGTTTTTTCTGACATTAGTCAAAAAATGCAAAAAACATTCCTTAGTGGGGTACCTAGCTTTCTGGACATCTCTTTCTCTGGTGCAGACTGACCAACACACTGACTGGAACTCTGCTTCAGGATTCAAGGGCAAGGAAGAACTGAGATCATGGTGATGGCTGACTCCACTTATACCCTTGAGTAATGACATCGGCTAGGGCATCTGACAGCTGTATGAGGAGGGAAATTTTTCTCTGGTAGTTGGGCCGGCCAAGAGATTCTACAGCAGGAAATCCCACAAGTCACGAGTGCAACAGTGAAACATGAAGAACATAAATAAATATCAAGCAAATGTAAATACTGTTTTATTTTCCATGGGCCTTTAATAAGTTACACAACAAACCACAGCAAACTACATAAAGCAATCATAATAGCACAGGTAAACATAAAATGCAATGTTATCCAAAAGGTTTAAGGTGCTGAACTGTTAAAAATCTAATGCATGTAGCTAAGGGTACAGTACCGGACTCCCTCACCTCTAATTGCCTAATTTGTGACTTTCTGCAAGTCACTAAATAGCCAGTGTTCCTGGCTCACCCCTGAAAAGGGAATATGTCCAATAGGCTTATATATTTGTTAACAGGGTAAGTCAAGAAAAAAATAATAATCATACCCATGGCCTTATCAAAGTAAAACCAAATTATCGTGTTTGCAAAGTAAACCAAGTCTGAATCAGGTCACAACACTGCAAATCTTATTCATCTATGCATAGTGCTGTCTACAGTGTGCAATTACAACATGAGCAAACTACAGTCAAATAGGTATGTACACTGCAGAAGTAGATTGTTGTAAAATGGATTATCTACTAGAAAATTTAATTCTATGAATATACAATAGATAAAAGCAAATGTCTGTCCTCCAGCATGATCTTTTTCAGCAGTCAGAGGTCTGTAGAGTCTTTGAAAACAAAAGGCATAATAAATTAGAATGCATGCATGCTGCAGCCCTGGAGTAAAGAATTCTGTGAGCTTTACATATGTTTTAAAATGGTGGAAATTGCAACACTGATACGTGAATTTTAAGTAAGGTATCAGCATTTTTAGAATTGGAAGTGAATATGCACTCAGTCTGATGAAGTCTTGCGGTTAAGGCAAAAGCACTTACTCTATAAGCTTTTATTCTAATTATTAAAAAGTCCCTTGTTTTCATGCTGGTTTTGGTTTTATTGTGATTCTATTTTGGTCTTAAATACTGCAGACATGGAAGAAGAGGATTTTTCCAAGGTTGTGAAAGAGTACAACCAGCCCTGTTGATGCAGTCCTTGCCTAAGATAGACAAAGTCAAAAAGAAAAAAAGTTATGCAATTTTATTTGAAAGAAATATATGAACTGAGACAACTTTCTACAATACAAGCAAGATATACCAGAACTAAGGAGGGGGTCTAAGGCTAGTAGTTATGAAGGACTAGTATACTGCCATTTTGTCACTGAAACAGTAATGTGATATACAGAACAGAACTGTAACACATGTGGTCAACTGGTTTTAACTGGCAGCCAAAGCAGAAAGGCAAAATCTGAGAATGACTGGAGTGCTGAAATCAAAGAAGTCTCAGTCTGGAGTTTTTTAAAACCTAAGTTGGTGCCTTGGAGTGTATGTACTAACAAGTTATTAGGAAACGAGGAATAGCATAGTTTGCCAGTGAGTGTATCTGAACAAACAGTTGATAAACCAATTCTAATCCAGGGTACGGTTGGTGTCAAGGTATGAAAAAGAGCTGATGCAGATTAGGCAACCAGGCAACAACAACAACTCGCATGACTGAAAGTGAACATGTGCATGCAGATCACTTTTCAGAAACAACTGTGATACAGTGGTCACAGTCTGCACTGTCAATTAAAGAATGTCTTGAAATGTTAAGTTTCTACTCACTGCAGTTCTAAAGGTGTTTTATGCAAGTGGACTGCAGGTGTTCATTAATGCCCAATTGGCAATCAAAAGAATATAAGGGTTACTGCGTGCATTACATATTCAGGCAGGGGATACTGCTGTTAATGAAATTCCAAGGACTGTGAGTAAGTCAGACTCTGTAAAAGTAGAACAGCATCATCACTGTCAAGCAGGCAAAGTTGCTAGAAGTTGAGTGTTGTTTGTTTGCTTGGAAATATAAGATAGCATGGAAAGTACAGCTGTGTAAGATATTACCATAACTGTAGATGTCCTACTTCTAACTGTTGCAGTATTCTTTACTCTTGGGAAAGTATAAAAGCTGCTAGAAATTATAGGAAGAGGAAGGCAGAGAACAGCCCTCCACAATCTCATGAAAGATGGCCCTGAAATGGCAGCAACTTGAATGTTTGTGTGAACGATAGACCAAATAGCAGATTCCATGATGGATCCCTTTATTCAGATCCTTGAAAGCACCAGAAGATGCCACTGCCCTGGTAGAATGAGCATAAACAGAAGAAGAAAGCTACTTGCCATGAAAAGAATAGCAAAAAGAAATGGCCTTAGAATTCCAGGAGGAGTTTATGACCTTATCTCTTCTCTATAACATCTTTGACCATGGTTTCATTATACCCCCTCTCTACAAAAGTCCTTCAAACTCTCAATTCATTGTTGAAACAAATATCATCCGTGCAGTTCAGATAACCTGGCTAGCTGTCCTTGTACTATGGGGAAAAAGTGTATCGCGGATGCATACTATCAAAAGTTAAAATGTATTTTTCAATACCCCTTTCTATACAGACTGGTAGAAAAACCTTGTAAAGTCTGTGCTATTGTGACATCTAAAGTCTATCTCAGTATAAGATGTTGCTTCCGTAAACTTAAAAAAATCTGTTGTGGAGTGTGAAAATCAATAAATAATTTAAGGGAGATGGTATCACCCTTCCACAAAATAAAAACATCATCCAAAACGTTTATAAAAGCCAATATGTGGCTTCCATTCTCTATTTTAAAATGTACAAATTCTCCCAATAGGCTAGTACCAGGTTAGCATAGGTGTTACTTTAGGGTGTGCCCATGGCTACACCACACCTTTTGCTCTATCTGTTCTGAACCCAAAAAATACATTATTTTCAAAATTAACCTAAGTATAGTTGTAACCTGTTTGATATAATGATCTAGGGCTCCATTTCTCTCAACAATGTATCAATAGCCATTATGCCATAATCATTGTATAACCGTGAAAAGGCTCTGTCGTCCAATGTAACCATGAGATAATGTGAATCATGAGGGGCCTAACTAACCCTCAAGTGCCTTCAAAAAATCTCCTGTGTCTGTTAATATGTTTCCATTTTATTAACATATGGCTAAGTGTGGTTTCTAACCATATAGAGGCATTTTCTGTGGCCATTTTCTACCTGATACTATGGAAGTATCGGAGGTCTGTCAAAGATTTATATCTTAGGCAGGCCTTTGAAGAGTACAACAACGCTTCCATTCTAAGAAAATTGTATAACTCTTCACTTATGACCATGTCATCAAGAGTTCTTCCAAGGTCTTGTGGACTTTCTCTATCATATGTTTCACCATTAAAGGGTTCATTAATCTATAGGTGTGTATGTCAGATAGTAACTGGCTTGTTTGTTGTGATATACCAATGTATTCATCACAACTATGGCCCCTCCTTTATCAGCCATCTTAATGGTAATATCTCTATTATCACATAAATTTTGGAGGGCTTGTCTCTGTAATGCAGTTAAATTATAATATTTCTAGTACTACCATGAAAGTATGCCATAAGGTCCCTTTCACAGGCATTAATAAACAGTTGTAAAGATGGTGTCAATGAAGGAACAAACGTGCTAGGCTGTCTAAGTGTGGAACTACTATTAACAACACTGCCAAACATATTTCTAAGAACCACTCCTGCAAAAAGCATGAGATCCATGACTACATCTCGATAATTGCAAGTCCTGCTCGGGACAAATGACAAACCCTTATTCAACACATATAACTCCTCAGCATTCAAAACATATGAGGACAAATTATATACAATGTTATCATTATACAGTTACCACAAGTAGTCACTCTAATGTTCTCAAAGCTTCTTGCTTGAGTCTCTGCCCGCTTAGGGCGTTTACACCCTGTCTTCTTTTCACGGGTACTGGTAGAGTTTCCAAAAATGTCATTCTGCAAGGAATCTTGGGCGCCCAAGCGTTCATCATTCACTGTTGTCGTGTTTGCAGAATCCACTGCGAATGGTGTCTCCGACGTAGTGGCATTATCCACCTGACGGGAAGCCATAGACGCATGAATGTCTATGGCCCAAGATTCCTTCGGCAGAACGACATTTTTTGGAAACTCTACCAGTACCCGTGAAAAAGAAAACAGGGGTGTGGAAACGCCCTGCGAAGGCAGAGACCTGCAAGAAGCGGAGAACATTAGAGTGACTACTTGTGGTAACTGCGACAATGATAACATTGTATATAATTTGTCCTCATATGTTTTGAATGCTGAGGAGTTATATGTGTTGAATAAGGGTTTGTCATTTGTCCCGAGCAGGACTTGCAATTATCGAGATGTAGTCATGGATCTCATGCTTTTTTGCAGGGGAGTGGCTCTTAGAAATATGTTTGGCAGTGTTGTTAATAGTAGTTCCACACTTAGACAGCCTAGCACGTTTGTTCCTTCATTGACACCATCTTTACAACTGTTTATTAATGCCTGTGAAAGGGACCTTATGGCATACTTTCATAATGGTAGTACTCAGAAATATTATAATTTAACTGCATTACAGAGACAAGCCCTCCAAAATTTATGTGATAATAGAGATATTACCATTAAGATGGCTGATAAAGGAGGGGCCATAGTTGTGATGAATACATTGGTATATCACAACAAACTAAGCCAGTTACTATCTGACACACACACCTATAGATTAATGAACCCTTTAATGGTGAAACATATGATAGAGAAAGTCCACAAGACCTTGGAAGAACTCTTGGATGACATGGTCATAAGTGAAGAGTTATACAATTTTCTTAGAATGGAAGCGGTTGTTGTACCACTCTTCAAAGGCCTGCCTAAGATACATAAATCTTTGACAGACCCCCCGATACGACCCATAGTATCAGGTAGAAAATGGGCCACAGAAAATGCCTCTATATGGTTAGAAACCACACTTAGGCCATATGTTAATAAAATGGAAAACATATTAACAGACACAGGAGATTTTTTGAAGGCACTTGGAGGGTTAGTTAGGGCCCCTCATGATTCACATTATCTCATGGTTACATTGGACGTTCAGAGCCTTTTCACGGTTATACACAATGATTATGGCATAATGGCTATTGATACATTGTTGAGAGAAAATGGAGCCCTAGATCATTATATAAAACAGGTTACAACTATACTTAGGTTAGTTTTGGAAAATAATGTATTTTTGGGTCTAGAACAGACATATAAGCACAGGGTGTAGCCATGGGCACACCCTGTGCGAACACCTATGCTAACCTGGTACTAGCCTATTGGGAGAATTTGTACATTTTTAACAATAGAGAATGGAAGCCATACATTGGCTTTTATAAACGCTTTGTGGATGATGTTTTTATTTTGTGGAAGGGTGATACCATCTCCCTTAAATTATTTATTGATTTTCTACACTCCACAACAGATTTTTTTAAGTTTACGGAAGCAACATCTTATACTGAGATAGACTTCTTAGATGTCACAATAGCACAGACTTTACAAGGTTTTTCTACCAGTCTGTATAGAAAGGGGTGTTGGAAAAATACATTTTAACTTTTGATAGTATGCATCCACGATACACTTTTCCCAACATAGTACAAGGACAGCTAGCCAGGTTATCTAGGAACTGCATGGATGATATTTGTTTCAACAATGAATTGGAGAGTTTGAAGGGTCTTTTGTAGAGAGGGGGTATAATGAAACCATGGTCAAAGATGTTATAGAGAAGCATAGAGATAAAAGGGTCATAAATATAAGCCCTGGTTATCTAGGCCTGCTAGAGACTTAGCTATACCTTCAAGAGAAATGAAACAGGACGCTAGATTTAAGGTTATGTTCACTTATAGTAGTGATATAAAAGATATCACTGGAATTATAAGGGACAACTGGAACATCCTTACTAGTGATGATAGAATCAACACCATAGTAGGGCCGACTCCAGTATTTGGATATAGGAAGAATAAGAGTCTAAAAGACATTCTATGTGGGGAACATGTTAGTTTATCTCATACCCCTGCTTTATCTGTAGGCAGCAAGCCTTGTGGTAGATGCAAGGCCTGCCCTTATATTTCTCAAGATGTCTCTTTTATACATCCTGTTACCAATAGGACCTATATGTTGAAAGCTAAAGCCACTTGCAGAACTAAGGATATAGTATATCTGGCTAATTGTAAGTCCTGCCCATGTTTTTACGTGGGCAAGACGAATAATATGTTCAAAGTTAGAATATTGCAACATCTTTCTAGTATAAGAAACAAGGATACACATAATGCTTTGTTCAGACATATTAGTGAACATCCTACACATTGTTTTACTTTTAGGGCCATAGTTAATGTAAGGCTTAACAAGAGGGGAGGTGATATAAAACACTACACAGAACAGATAGAGTCAAGGAAAATCCTAGACTTTATGGCACATAGGAATCCAGGGCTCAATGATGTTGTTCCTATTGAACCCACCTTAAAAAATAGGCGGGTTTTTTACTGATTTGATTTCACTAATTGTTCATTGGCTGTGTTCTTATTTAAATTGTGTTCTGCACCATTTTACCTTTGTCTGATGAAGGGTTAACACCCGAAAGCGCTTACCTCTCAGAAGTTTGTATGTTTTTTATGGCAGAGTTTTATTAAATTTTTGGATACATAACAGCACCGTTCCAGAGTTCTTTTGTTTTTGTGGCTTATTCATCTATGCATGGTGCAGTCTACAGTGTGCAATTACAACATGAGCAAACTACAGTCAAATAAGTATGTACACTGCAGCAGTAGATTGTTGTAAAATGGATTATCTACTAGAAAATTTCATTCTATGAATATACAATAGATAAAAGCAAATGTCTGTCCACCAGCATGATCTTTTTCAGCAGTCAGAGGTCTGTAGAGTCTTTGAAAACAAAAGGCATAACAGATTAGAATGCATGCATGCTGCAGCCCTGGAGTAAAGAATTCTGTGAGCTTTACATATGTTTTAAAATGGTGGAAATTGCAACACTGATACGTGAATTTTAAGTAAGGTATCAGCATTTTTAGAATTGGAAGTGAATATGCACTCAGTCTGATGAAGTCTTGCGGTTAAGGCAAAAGCACTTACTCTGCAAACTTTTATTCTAATTATTAAAAAGTCCCTTGTTTTCATGCTGGTTTTGGTTTTATTGTGACTCTATTTTGGTCTTAAATACTGCAGACATGGAAGAAGAGGATTTTTCCAAGGTTGTGAAAGAGTACAACCAGCCTTGTTGATGCAGTCCTTGCCTAAGATAGACAAAGTCAAATAGAAAAAAGTTATGCAATTTTATTTGAAAGAAATATATGATAATATATGAACTGAGACAACTTTCTACAATGCAGGCAATATATACCAGAACTAAGGAGGGGGTCTAAGGCTAGTAGTTATGAAGGACTAGTATACTGCCATTTTGTCACTGAAACAGTAATGTGATATACAGAACAGAACTGTAACACATGTGGTCAACTGGTTTTAACTGGCAGCCAAAGCAGAAAGGCAAAATCTGAGAATGACTGGAGTGCTGAAATCAAAGAAGTCTCAGTCTGGAGTTTTTTTAAAACCTACGTTGGTGCCTTGGAGTGTATGTACAAACAAGTTATTAGGAAAGGAGGAATAGTATAGTTTGCCAGTGAGTGTATCTGAACAAACAGTTGATAAACCAATTCTAATCCAGGGTACGGTTGGTGTCAAGGTATGAAAAAGAGCTGATGCAGATTAGGCAACCAGGCAACAACAACAACTCGCATGACTGAAAGTGAACATGTGCATGCAGATCACTTTTCAGAAACAACTGTGATACAGTGGTCACAATCTGCACTGTCAATTAAAGAATGTCTTGAAATGTTTAGTTTCTACTCACTGCAGTTCTAAAGGTGTTTTATGCAAGTGGACTGCAGGTGTTCATTAATGCCCAATTGGCAATCAAAAGAATATAAGGGTTACTGCGTGCATTACATATTCAGGCAGGGGATACTGCTGTTAATGAAATTCCAAGGACTGTGAGTAAGTCAGACTCTGTAAAAGTAGAACAGCATCATCACTGTCAAGCAGGCAAAGTTGCTAGAAGTTGAGTGTTGTTGTTTGCTTGGAAATATAAGATAGCATGGAAAGTACAGCTGTGTAAGATATTACCATAACTGTAGATGTCCTACTTCTAACTGTTGCAGTATTCTTTACTCTTGGGAAAGTATAAAAGCTGCTAGAAATTATAGGAAGAGGAAGGCAGAGAACAGCCCTCCACAATCTCATGAAAGATGGCCCTGGAAATGGCAGCAACTTGAATGTTTGTGTGAACGATAGACCAAATAGCAGATTCCATGATGGATCCCTTATTCAGATCCTTGAAAAAAGCACCAGAAGATGCCACTGCCCTGGTAGAATGAGCATAAACAGAAGAAGAAAGCTACTTGCCATGAAAAGAATAGCAAAAAGAAATGGCCTTAGAATTCCAGGAGGAGATGGATTACTTTTAGACACTGCCAAACCCAGTTTCCTGGCATGAAAGGAAATAAAAAGTTGACCATATTTTCTGATATGTTTTGTTTTGTCCAAGTAATATCTGAGCTGTCTATGTAAATCCAAGGTGTGAAGGACCCTCTCACTAGTAGAGTGTGGAGAAAGGAAAAATTAAGGAAGATAAATGACTGATTTAAGACAAATGAATAACCACCTTAGGCATAAAAGGAGTGATACAAAAGGACACCCTTTCCTTGTGAAAAATCAAAAAAGGAGGAACTGCCATGAGTGATAGAAGTTCAGAGACCCTCTTGGCAGAAGTACGAGCTTCCAACAGTACAGTCTTACAAGTGCAATGCTACAAGAAAGAAAAAGTCTGAAAAGGGGACTGAGTTAATTTTTTCAAGAACAAAATTGAAGTCCTAGGAAGTAGGAATAGGCTTGGAGGCATGATATGAAGGATGCTTTTTAAACTTATTTGATTTCAAGACTAGAAGCCAAACGTGGATTCAGAGGCATGCATGCAGAACTGGCTGGCAAATGAACTTTAACAGATTTATATGCTAAATGAGAATTGTACAGCTCACACACATAAAAAAGAAACATAGGGACCCCCATGGTAAAAAGGGTCCAGGCCATGCTTGGGACACCAAATAGAACACATCTTCTATTTAGTCACACAGGATTTTCTAGTAGTGAGTTTTCTGGTCTCCTGCAAAACTTGAAGCACATCCTCAGAAAATTGGTGCCTGAAGGGAATCAAAATCCTCTGACCCAAAGTGTCAGTTGAAGAGTGGACAAGTGAGGGTGAAAGATAGATCCCCATCTTGTGTGAAAAGATCTATCCAGTTAAGTAACTGAACCAGTGCTGTCTGGGCTAAAAGGGAGTCACCAACAAGATTTTGTGTGTCTCATATAATTTTTGGTGGTCTCTGTGGTATTAGAGGAAGATGGGGACAGGCGTACAGAAACATCCCCTTCCAGGAAAAAGATATGGCATCCACTTTCCAAGCCAAGGAATTTGGTACTCTGGAACAGAACTGGTTATGTTGTCTGTTCAGAGGTGAGGCAAAACACCTATCTGAGGAGTATCCCACAGATGTTCACTGTCCCAAAACACCTCCCCATGAAGCATCCATTCATGAGGATTTGTCCTGGACCTTCTCAAAGAGTCTACCACCAGACTGTGCTCTG
Source organism: Protopterus annectens (assembly GCF_019279795.1). Taxonomy (NCBI): domain Eukaryota; kingdom Metazoa; phylum Chordata; order Ceratodontiformes; family Protopteridae; genus Protopterus; species Protopterus annectens. The sequence continues at coordinate 560,928,990 of NC_056748.1, forward strand.
AAGAGATGTAAGCTACATGAAGAACCAAGTGATAGTGGACTGCAAAATCCCAAGCCTGAAGAGCCAGCCTATAAAGAAGGTAAGATATTGTGCCCCCTTGATTGTTGGTGTATCACATGTCCATGGTATTGTCTGTAAAAACCTTAGGGGACCTGGACCCAAATTGAATGAAAAGCCTAGATAGCTATAAGTACAGTCATCGACTTGAAGTTGATATGGTCTGTCAGTTGTTGGCACCAAATACCCTGGACTTTTAGGTTGTTCGAGGTTGCTCCCCAACTGTAATCAGATATAATCATTGTACAGCTTCTAAGTAGGAAGAGAAACCTGAAAAGGTGCACCTGGCTTTAGGGAAATATGAGGTATCCACCAGTGAAGCTCATGCTTCCAACAATGTAAGAGGGGAACCAGATACTCAAGAGGGTGGCAGTGCTGGAGTCAAACAGTCTTGAGATACCACTGAAATTTCCTCATGTGGAGTTTGGCAAAGGGAACCATGGGAATAGTGAATGCCATTTACTCCGGGGCTCAGAGAAATTCATTTACATGAAGTACTGGGAGGGGAATAATAGACTGTAAATAAACAGTTAAAGAGAGAACCTTGAGAGGCAGGAGACAAGCCAACATTAAAATGGTCTGAATCCTGCAATCCAGAAACACTTGGTGCTGAGAGGGCATCAACACAGACATTTTGGGATTGAGGGTAAACCCCACACTGCACAGAAGAAGCATTGTGAAATACAGATTTTGAAGCAGGAACTAGAAGGTCATCCAATTAAGGGAATATTTCAATTCCCTGAAGTCTGCAAAACGCTACCACAGGGTCCAGTCATTTGGTAAAGACACTTGGAGCTGCAGAAAGACCAAAAGAGAAAGCATTGAATTGATAATGAGAAGAAGAAACAGACAAATGTAAAGAGTTCCTGAAGAAAGAGTGAATATAAGTTTGGAGGTAAGAGTCCTTCAATTCCAGAGATACCAGAAAAGCTTGAGGAAGCATCAAATGGAAAAGTGTTTGAAGAGACAATATTCTGGGGGAATAGACCCTTAGAAATGTGTTGAGAAAGGACAGGTCTAAGATGGGCCTCCATGATCCCTCCATCTTGGGAACCACAAACATTCTGCAATTAAAAACCTGTTCACTGCTGAGACAATGGAACAAGCTGGATGGTTCCCTGAATCACCAGATCCTGCAGAATCAAAGGAAAATGGGGAAACTGGCAAGGAGAAGGATGTGGGAGGCTGGAAAATGTAGGAGGGAACTTCCAGGCCATAAAATAACCATGTTGGAAGATGGAGAGAACCCAGGCATCTGTGGTTATCAGTTGCCAAATAGGGAAGGAAAGGGATAACTGGAAGGACAGAGGAATCTGGCCAAGGGGAGGGGAAGGGAAGGCTGGATGTCAGATACAGACAGATTTGTCAGGAAAATATTTTATTTTGGCCACTAGAACTCTGAGTCAGTTTGTCTGGGAAAATCCACTTAGGAACCTTTTTACTCCTAGCAGGTTCTCTAGGCTGCCTATGGACAAAAGAAGAATTAGGTGGATGGTTCCTCTGAAACTTAGGTACAGGGGAAACAAAGATTTGCTTCAGATCTTACATAATCTTACCCTGATGAGTTTTAAGGAATTCTGCAGCAGCAGTGTCAAATATAGTCTAGTTCTTTAATGGGAATTTAAAAGTTGTACCTTAATGTCCTCAGGTAAGGCTTGAAGACACAACTGAGAATATCTTCTCATGACAGAACCAGATGCAGCTGCCCTAGAATGGGATCAGTAGCATCATAGTTGCACTTAATGGAATAGTGAGCCACCAGACAGGCTAAACTCAGAAAAGAAAGGGCAAATGTCTTACTGTCCAAATCGGGCATGTCAGCCAACCCCCCCCCCCCCCACCACCACCACCACCAAAGTTGGGACAGAAGAGCAATAGCATGGCTGTCCTTGTCAGAAGTTAAAAGGCTGGAAGAGAATAGCAGTTTGGATGGCTTATCTTGGACATGGAAACAGCAGCAGGACCAGCTGAAGGACTTATATACAAATACTCATGACTATCAGGGACTCTATAAAATCTGTCTGGTTTCTTAGGGGTCTGAGCTTGAGAGTCAGGAGCATGAGAAGCTAATACAAATGCACCCAAAAGGACAGCTAAAATAGGAGGAACTGAAGAAGGTCTGGGTGAGTTAATTTATAAGAATTAGGTAAGTACTTGGCTAGCTGACCTTGTGGGCCACTTTAAGTCTATCCATTTCCCATTTTTAAAGATGAGAATCAAACTCTGTACCTTGTGACCGTGAGCTAAATATCTTAACCATTATACCAACCCACAACCCTCATAATATCTCTTCTGAACCTCAGAAACCTGGGAACAATCCCATTTAAATCTTCCATCATATGGACCACTGTATCCCCAAAAGATAATTCATCAAAAAGAGAATCAGTGGACAGAGAATCATCATCATCAGACCTTAGAGCAAGAGTACGGTGAGTCTGGGAGTAATATGCCAAGATTCTTCACCAAAATCCAACTCTTCATCAGAACAGCCAGAATTTCTAGACATCTTAGAAGGGATGGAAGACCAGGGAGCAGAAGAAGGGACAGACAACCCTTGTGGGGGTTTCAGGACCATAAGGGCATTTAACAGCCCCTGAGTAAAGTCCTGCAACTCTATGTGAAGATCCTTAGCCACAGAAGGCTCATGTTTCATTTTCTGTCGCTTTTTAAAGGACTATCTACTTTAACAAATCTAGGAGGTTCAGATCTCTGCTTAGATTTGATAAGGGTGCCAGGCACCTCTTCCCTAACTAATATGGGGGGAATTTACTTTGTACCCTTGGATATAACCAGCCATGGGGACCCTCTACATCTGTACCAGATGAGTGTACAGCCTCACCAGATGTGCAGGTAAACAGCTTTGTGCTGGCCACCAGCTGGGTTGCAGCAGATGGAACTGGCATCAACACTTGCCTGTCCTTAAGTTGTTCATTCAACCCAGGGGTAGATGTCTGGTGGTGGCTGGAGAGCAGCAGGATTATTATGTGCCTTTTAGCTTTTTTCTTAAGTGGCAGGTGAATTTTGGGATGCGCAGATGCAGCCATGGTACCCTGAGCCAAATGCTTCAGACACTGTTTTTTCAAATAAATAGAGAAGGTGACAGACAACAGCAGAGTGCCTTAGGGACAAACACCTGACAAATCTCACACTACGTATGCCTGTGAGTAGCACTCAAACAAAAAAGGCACCTCTCATGTCTGTATTTATGGGGAATCTGCCTCCCACACTCACATTTTCCATTCCTGGATGACATGAAAATAAAATACAAGGAGGAAAATAGAAAGGAAGGAACCCCAAGGGGGCACTTATCTTCAGAAGGCTAGGGAGAGGAACTATTCTCAGTGAATGACATACAGACCAAATTCAGAGGTAGCATTCAGATTGGTGACAAAGAAGTTCTAAGGAGTAGACATACATACATAGCATATGTACCTTACTCCTAATACATAAGACATACATCTGGCGTACAATGCCTGGAAGGTGTAAAGACTTTGGTACACTGGCTTGACATTTGGGTGAATATCCCAAGAGTAAAGAATACTGCAGCAGAGATAAGGAAGGACATCATACACTATTCAGATAACTAACGTAATTGTCACGCTGCATTATAATACAGCTGTTACACTGATATGTGGTCATCGGGCACTGGACTTTATCATTTGGATGGCTGGCAATTAGTTATCTTTAGTCAAGTACTTAAATAATGAACACTGAGGAAAAAATCTTTACAGAATGTTTGTAATCTATGCAATATTAGACAAAGGTGGTGTGGGGGTGGAATTTTCTTACCCCTACATTGAAAAAGTAAATTTGGACACATGAGATTGTTTAGACAAGTCAGTATCTTTGTAGGAGGAGTAAGTGCATGAACAAGTATTCATGAAACTGCTTTTATAAATAGTATACTTTATAAAATGATTAATAAACTAAATCAAGGTACTTACCATAATGACAGACATGTATTGGTACCATCCCTCCTCATCACCTGTAGGACTAAGGTAGGCAGAACTTAGTTCAGAATCTAAAACTTCCTGGTCTACCAAGCTTCCTCCCTTATCCATAATTCTTTCCATACTAAGATCCTTCTGCAGATCTCTTGAGAGTCTATTCAAGGTGGAGCAACAATTAAACAACAAAGAAAATATACAGCCATATACAACAATCATGGGAAAACCCAGCTAAACTAAATACAATCCATGCACATCAGAACTGAGGCAGATGGAAGGAAAGAGGGAATGATACAGAGGATGGAACTACCAGTCCAGACTTATTAATACAGAAAGCACACAACGTTCATATCTACAATTGGGAGTTTCATCATTATTACTCGCAGGATACAGTCCCCAACTAGCCCTCATGGAAACATACATCTGATGATAGCAGGTCATAGACGGCTTCAGAAGTAGCCACAGCTTCAATAGAATATACCCTTGGTTCAGCTAACAAGGGTTATTTTACATTTTTGATAAGAAAACTGTAAGGATTATGAAATCCATTTAGACAGGGTCAACTTGGAAATTTTAAACTCTAATTTCTTGCCTAAAAAGAGACATTTTTAAATCTTTCTTAAAAGATTTTGTTTTATCATCATAAAATCTCAGCTGCCTGAGTACATCCATGCAGTGTAGTAGATATTCCCAGGAATACGTTAAAAGTTCCTAGCATGAAACATATGGCTCATGCTCTCCCACAATGTGCAAATTTGTGACTTAGAAACATGTTAGCCGCAACAAGATAAGATCTCTTTATTGGCTAATTTGCATGTTTCTTGAATCACAGTTACAAATGTGAAGTGCAGATCAATGCGGATCTGGATAGCAAGGTAGTAACCTGTTGCTTGGGTAGACAGTGACACTCCCCCCAGTCACTCTCTCAAACTTACAAACATGAAAAGACACACACATATACCACAGTCTCTGCACTTGTACCTACTCTGTCTCTCTCATACCTCTTAAATGTCCGAATATTTTCCCTCATGACTAAACCACACCAACCGTGGGTAAATCATGATATACTACAACCAACTGTGGAATACAGCTTGACTATAAAGCATGTAAGGGTAATATAATGTATAACATAGCATGAAAAAATTACAGTAAAAATGTTAAGCTATTTACAGTTTAAATAGAAATGTATAGTTTATTTATTTAGTCAGTAAGTTACATAAACATAAACAATACATTCAATACAGAACTGCACAGTGTTACATGTGTTAAGGGGATTCATGGAGTTAGATGGAGAGCGTGAGTAACTTCAGACATGGCATTAACAAATACATATGGAGTTGATCCATTTGTATGACAGGAATGGACCCCATTCCTAATCAAAGTACTATTAAAGTTCATGAAATTAGTATTGGTTCAATCTTTGATGTTAGTCATTATTGGAGATTGCTATAACACTCAACCAAATGAATAACATAACGAATAACAGGTATACTAAACTAAACGTCAGTCTCAGTTTGATCAGAACTTGCAGAAGAGATTAATTAATTGCACAAGGTATTTCTAACCATGGAACTGCTTAGCTGTTGAAATTAGGATGTCTGGAAAATGAATACAGCTTAAAGAATGAATAGATATCTGGGTCACCTAAGATATGCAAGATTATCCTCTGGAATCTGTATTCCTTAATGAACAGGCAGCCTAAATACAGGTTGTCCAAAGCTTACAAATAATGCCTAGCATGTAGGATCTCTACATGCCCTGCAGGCTAAATACATTTCCTCTTACCAAATTATATGCTACACTATAAAGATTTAATTTACTTAGTTTGCCAGAGTACCCATAGCCCTGTACACATGATATTTTCTTTTGACATTTACTTAGACCAGTTCCAACATGTTAATATTAAGTGTGGAATAGGCACACACTATAGCATTATATTCTATATTAAGGTCTATAAATATATGTACAAATTGTACAAATTATGTATTATTACTGTGTCCTTAGTAGCCAAAATTATAAACATTAGGCCTACCATTCTTACATCCTTAAACATCACCAGTGCAGCATGCCCCCATAAGGTTGTCATTAACTGCAATACCAAGCCCTTCTTACTAGTCATCACAGAAAAAAAACATTTCATCTCCCAAATATGGGGCCTTTTTGTCATGAAGGGCCAAAATACATAGTTTTGTATTTATTTATAGTGACATTCAATCCTAACTCATTGCTCCACCCAGTGACCTGCTATAAATAATGATTTACAGCATTATAATCATAGTGAGCTATTATCAGGCTACCCATTTCACAGTCTTCTGAACACTTACAGACCCACACTCTATTTGATCTAGGAAATTATGAAAACACTGAGTTTAACAATATATGACCCAGCATCAATTCCTGATGCATACCTGCAACAATGGATACCCACAATGATAAATATCTCAAAGTAGTTACTCATGGTTGGCTTCCTTCAGAACAGTTACTAATCCACCTGGCAATATACAACTTCACTTAAATTGCATTCATACTTGAATTTTGTAAGGTATAAAATACATTTGAAAATCATAACAGATTGCTATGACAGATAATCCAAAATCCAGTGTCAGGCATATAGTTATCATAACAATAAATGAAGCTTTTTAGAGTAGATCTACCAGGTCTATATTATATAATCAAACTTTCAAAACTTCGAATCCCATATGTTCGGCAACATATGATCAAAGTTCAAAAGTTCGAATATATAATAAAAAAAAAAACTTACCTTAACGGTGCAGGCAGGGGGGCAAGCCCCCATGCACCCCCCACACCCCCCTACTTAAATATACCAACTCCGAGATTGCACTTCAGTGCAGAAAAGGCAAATTCTCCCATTCTGCACTGAATGGCACCATTATGCTTAACCTTCGAACACTTGAAATGTTGATCATATGGTGTCGACCATATAACGTTCGACATTTCAAGCATTCGAGGTTCTAATAGGAACCCGATCTACCAGATGCTAAGATACGCTGATTAATATCCAGCAATGCTAGGGTAAGAATCTTCCTGCTTTACAATACCCATATATTTACTTATTTTTGCTTATGCTTTTGTTAACTGGGCAAGTTATTAGCCAGTTTTCAGGCATGACCCAGGCCTTGAAGGCATTACACAAAGTATAATACAAGAAACGTAAAACAAACATTTAGTATATGACAATAATTTTTCATATAAACATTGCTAAGTATGAATGAACATTTTGTTTTGAATGGTTATACTCCAATGTCAAATAAAAATTAAATTATGTGGGAAGAGAGTAAGAAATGAGAGTCCTTGTACTGGGACATTGCAACACGGAATTCTATCTGAGGGAGAGAGTCTATAGTAACATGGAGTTGATCCAATTGTATGATGGGAATGGATCCCATTCCTAAGTCAAAGTATGATTAAAGTTCATGAAATTAGTGTATAGTAAAGTCACATGCAATAATTTAGAAGCATTACAACATGAACATTTTCTGAGAGAAAAGGACTGTACTAATGTCAGAAGCAAGGATGAAGGGGAGGACATGCAGACTCCACACAGAAGGCACTCCCCACACTCCAGCCGAGAATCGAACGGGAAAAGCTCTTGCTGTGAGGCAACAATGCTACCGCTGCACCACTGCGGAAGTTTTACTGTAGTACAGCAAGTAACGGTTAATATTATGTAGTTACAATAAAGCATATAGTAAGCAACCTCACTAGCTTATAACTAGTATAAAGTGCAGAGAAAAAAAAAGCAAGCAGAATCAAACTATTTCTGGCTGCACTTATTCATAATGTAAAGAAAGCAAGTGGCATACAAGAACTCATGCAAGTACATCATAAAATGCTGCAAAATTAACTACTCAGAAACTGTGGATGGGAAACCAAAGCTATACAGACATAAGTTATATAGCTAAATGGTAACTATTTCTGTTTTAGTACGACAGATTCTTACTTTAATTATAATTCAAAGCCTTGACTTATGTAGGTCTTAGTATAATAAACACATTGAGCATACAACTACAAACTAATACAATAAATGTGTGCTACTATTAATCTCTAAAGTGGATCTAAAACAACAGTCAATAGCTAAACCATTCCACTGGTGTCGTTCCTGGCAGTGTATGCTTTCCATGCATGTCTGAAGCAAAGGTGCATCTGTTTGCGTTAGTATCACATGTGATGTGCACACCCAGTACTCAGTAACAGCAGCCTGTGGGATAAGCTCCTTAAGCAGATAGGCTTACTGGTTGCTCACTGCACCAGTGATGATAAGAGGAAAGAGAAGCAAAAACGGAAAGCATACACAAGTCATTCTCCATGCACACAAGTACTAAAGGCTAATACAACGTCCCAGACCTGGTCAAGTAACTGCAACCTATTCAGGAAAAATATAGACTAAACTCTCTAAAGTTAAACAGCAGAGGTATGCTTACCAATTGCTTCTGCACAACTGATGATGATAACAAAGAAAAGTTAAAACTCAAATGAAACATACAAAAGCCTTTTTCTATCGCAGATAGGTAACAACAACTCACACAGCCTCACTGATCAAGGCTAAAGAGCTGCTGGTCAGAAAAAAATTATAGGACAGACTATTTACTGGCTATTTGGGTTGAGGGTTGACATAATGGTTAAGGTGTTGACCTCACAGACACAAGGTACAGGGTTCATTTCTCACCTTTGAAAGGGAAATTGGCTAGGCTTAAAATGTCCCACAGCGGCAGTTAGCCTAGTACTTCCCTATGAACCTATGAACCAGTGTTCTCTAAACAGCTAGGGAACAGATTAACTAGGTACCTATTACACCACTAGTGATAATAATAAAGAAAAGTAAATACTCAAAAGAAACAAAAACATTTTTTTCAATGTGCACTCAAGCACCAATAGCCTCTCCGACCATAGGTCCATAGATTAGTACTAGCATAACTGCCCTTGTGGATCATTTTAAACCTAGCTAATTACCCCATGTGAGAATCAAACCCTGCACCTCGTGTCTGCAAAGTAAATACCTTAACCATCATGCCAACCTCACAACAAAAATTAGGTTAGATGGATGTCATAGATAAGTACAGCCTAGCTGTCCTTGTGGGCTATTTAAGTCTAGTCAATTTCCCTTAGTGAGAATCAAACTCTGTATATTTTGTCTATGGGGTAAACACCTTAACCATTACACCAAACCTGATGAGACAGTGTGTGATCTTGTGACTGTCTCTTTTTCTGAACCATGTGTTGGCTACTATCAAGCCATTTGCCAGACAGAAGTCTAGAATGACCTCTCCTTATTTATTCCTGTTGGCCCACCCATGCGGACCCAGGAAGTCCTGATATCTTGTTCTGTCTGTCCCGATATGTGTATTCAAGTCACCCATTATCAACAACAATTCCTGTTGTCCTGCTTTATCTAGTAAGTCCTGCAACTGTTGTCTGAATGCACTCTTTTCCTCTGCTATCATAAGACCTGCTGTGGGGCATAGGGTGAGATTATGAATACTGCAGTGTCATTATACTGGAGTCTGATTGCCATGAGTCTGTCACTAATTGTGATGCTATCCCTTACTGCCTTCTTAAGTCTCTCTCCACAATTCCCACACCATTTCTAGCCTGTCCCCCCTCCTGAGTAGAAGACTTTGGATCCCAAGCAAAGTGGCTTCACTGAACTGCCCTTCCATCTTGTCTCTTGAATATACAGGATGTCCAGCCTCCTCTGTATCATCATGTCATCCACTTCCAAGCTGCATCCTGTCAGTCAACTTACATTAAGTGTAGCAGTTCTCAGTTCATGTTTCTCAGGTTGATTGGTTTTACATCCAGCTTTTGCTCTACAGAGCTATCCTAGGTAACGCAGTCTGGGCAACTAGACACCAGCCAGCCAGTAGCTTATTGACCCAGGGCTGCTGTGCTTTATGGAGGACACACACTGGTCAATAGGGGCACATACACTCCTCCCACCATTAGCATGAATCTCTGGCATAGGTCAGAGTAAGCTGGGTCCTCAACCCACAGCTCCATTCATTGATGAGTTTGACATGGAAACACTCGAGATGTTCTTCCGAGGTGGGAGGAACCCCACAGATACACAAGGAGAACATGCAAACTGCAAACAGGCATTGGTTAGAGGTCACAATCGAGCTTTATGCCTTGTACATGGAAGGCAAAGACTTCAACCATTATGCCAACTAGTGATAAACAATAAAACAGACTGCCTGTGGGTTACGCTCCCTAAGAAGCAGGGAGACAGACTAACTAGTTGTCCACTGCATCACTTATGATAATAATAAAAAGAAGTAAAATGAAAATAAAGCAAACAAAATTCTATTCTTAGATGAGCAGTATCAGCTAACATAGCCTCAATAAACAACTATATACTTGTCAGGAAAAACTGGTGAAATTAAAGCATTGAAGAGGTAAAAGCATATACATAATTTCAATATGATACTGGAGGGTTCAACTCAGTAATGTAGCAGTAATGATGGTAGAAACAGAGTATTATCCTTTTTTAAAGCAATTGCAGTGAGACTGGTCAGTATAGTTGTTAAGTAATGGAACTTTAAAGGTGGACAGTTAAGAAAGACTGTGTGTGCCTGGTGGAATAGTATTCCATAAGATAGGAGCTATTTTAAGAAAAGATAATTTTGCAGGTGACGTGATGAACACAAGTTTCTAAGTTTTAATGTACCAGTGATATCAAAATGAAGAGAGTAATAATGTATTTGCATAAGAAGTTTTGAGGTTAAAGAGGGACACTAACTGGCTCCCTAATGAAATGTCAGGACTCATAATACCAAGTCCTGACATCCCAAAAAAGACCAAAAATGCAGAAGAAGAGCAAATACCGAATATCACTTTCTCCTTTAAACTTCTGTTTTGCAGGGGTGCAAGCCCAGATGCACAGTTGATGTGGAGGACTTATATATATATATATATATATATATATATATATATATATATATATATATATATATATATATGTACACCCACTCCAAGACTGGATTTTCAGCCAGTCAGTTTCCACATTACAAGACATGGCAATCCAATTCCTGACTATTCAAGCAGTTAAAACATTAATCAAAGGGGATACAAAGTTTCTAGGATGTCCTCTACATACATTTTTTATTAGAAGAACGGTTTATGGTGGGATATTGATGGTAGGTAAAGAAGGTTATGAAGTGACAGATCAATAGCAATGTTTGTGGTGGCTCCCTGTTGAAATGGTGGCACCTAAAATGCCAAGTGCCAACTCACCAAAAAAAAGAACAAAAATACAGGAGAAAAGCAAATCATGAATGTGTCTCTTCTTTAAACTTCTTTTTTGCGGGGGGTGGGTTAATCTCCCCTACAACCCCTGGTATGGGTCTCAAGTCCCCCTCACATCATAAACTTATATATACCAACTCTGAGACCTTCATAGCTCGGTGAAAAGTGAATATTCTGAGAAATGGTCATCACAGAATTAGTACAGCCCATTTTTCAGATATTCGGTCACAACATTTCAGGACTTGCTAGAGTGGGTTCCAACATTTCAAATGGTCACTGCATATGGATCTATGTCAAAAGATTGACCAAACAAGTTGTTGAAACCCATATGGTCAAGACCACATGATCAACAATTCAATTCATCAAAAAAAAAAGGTCAAAGCCAAACATCCACATACAAAAAAAAAATGTTATTGCAGGGGGGAAAGGTTCCCCTGCATGCCCCGCACCCCCTGCTAATTATATATTCACACTCCAAGATTGCACTATAGTGGGGGAAAGAGGGCAAATTTGCTGATCCCTACTGTAACGTGATCTCAGTCAGAATGGTTCAACGGACTGAATTATTGATCATATGGTCTCAACCATATGAGTTTTGACAATTTGTCCAGTCATTCTTTTGACATAGACCCATTATATTTTGTATCATTCATGTGTTTTTACAGGAGTTGGGTGACAGAAAGTGAGGGGCTAAAAGTAGCATATTGTGTATCTTAAGAATGATTTAAGTTTTATTTTTTCTCACTAGAGGAAGGTTAGTGACGTTACTATATAATTTCATAAATATACCATACTACTTATAATTCTGCTTTATATAATTAAGGTGACACAGTAATGCAGTGAGTAGCATTGTCATCTCACAGCAACAAGTTCTCTAATTCAGTTCTTGGATGGGAAGAGGTTACATGTCCTTCTTGTGTTTTAGTGGGCTGTCTTTAGGTACCATGACTTCATCATACATCCCAAAGCAGGAGGTAAGTGACGTGGGAGTTATAAACTGTCCATAGGTGTATGTGTCTGTGTTTGTCCGTGTGTTTATGTGTGTATGCATGTGATTGAATGCCTGTCAATATACTTCCATTCCTCACTTGTCTGTTAAACTCTGTGGATGGCAGCAGCTGTTTGTGGGATCATTAGGGAAGTTGGATTCGACTACACAATACTGGCTCAATGGATTATCAAAAATTAACCTGCTTCCACTTTTGGTGCCTAATTTATATAAACTTAATCTTTATTGTTAATGTGAATAAAACAGCTTATCACAAGCCAAACAGAAGTAATTTATGGATAAATGGTTTAATATGCATCAAACAGCTACCATCATAACAGAATTCTTTGAATTTCCCAGATTGTTCAATGTTTTCACTAGTGTGCCAAAAGGTTGGCCTTATTCACTGTACAATTTTTAATTTTAAAAGTGGCTGCAGACATCTGGCCTGCAAAGCAAACATGCAGGCAGGACTTTGGAAGCTGCAGTACACAATATGAGTTCTTCTGGTTAGTGGCTTATATCAAATGGAAAGCTTCAAGATACCAATCTAATAATTACAAAAGAAAACTGCAAATCAAGACATTCCCTTCATGTTGCTAGTAACCAGTATAATCCAGGATAACTACAATGCATAAATCCAGACCTCAACACATAAAGAGTGCATCTCCATCCTTGTTGGCAAGAAACATAGAACTCAGTTCAATGTTTTTTTTTTTCAGATTTCCACATGTGGGAAGTCCAAAATATTCTGTTCAGAAGAACAATATGAGGAAATCCATAGTTTAGCAGGATCTTTGAATTAAAAAAAATCTTGTTCTTTAGTAATACTTTTACATCAACCCCACCCCACCCCCAATAATCATGTGCACACTTTTGTATGTGCTCAAATGTATAAATTCATCTTCCTAAATAACAGAAGGTGTTCAGTTCAACAAAATCCTACTCTCCTGTTATGAAATACAGAAAGCTGTACTTTTCATGTTTTCTCTCCATATTAAAAGAACTTGTTCACCACTGACTGACTCCCTACTCAACTATCATACTATGGACTTATTTCCCCTTTAAGCAGCTAGGGGACTCAAAAGTTTATTGTTTAAGTGCTTTCATCAGAATGTATCACAGATTTCTTCAGAAACATTTCTTCTTCTTTAGGTTAGGGGGTCACCACAGCGGATCACCTTGTCCATTCATGATTGGCAGTGGAGTTTTACGGTGTTGAGTTGCCAGCCCAGCACACAACCTTCCACAGAAGGCGCACACAAACCTAGGGCCATTTTAGAGTGTCCAATCCACCTGCAACATGTCTTTGGGATGTGGGAGGAAACCGGAGCACGCGGAGGAAACCCACACGACCACAGGGAGGACATGCAGACTTTGCACAGAAGGCAACCCAGCTGAGGATTGAACCGGAGAACCTCTTGCTGTGAGGTGGCAATGCTAACCATTGCACCGCTGTGGCCACCCCCTTCTTCAGAAACATTTAAACAGTGTGATTTTACTTGTTAAGTGCTTCTTCAGAAACACTTAACAAGTAATATCACACTGTTTAAATATCCCTCTCACACGTAAACACATGACCAAGTTAACCAATCAAAGCTTGACAAAGCATAATAATGTCAGCAATACATATTATGCAAAGTTACAAAACTATTCATGTAATCACACAATAAAAATCATATATGGTATATAGAATAATAATGCAATTTCAAAATAGTGGAAATAGACACGTTCTCATTTAGGCCAGGGTAGTTATAGGCATTTAGCCTAATCTGCCACTTAAGTTCCCTTTATTCAATGAGGTCATTCCATGGGCCCCCTCTTGTATTTTTTCTAACTATATCCAAACCAAGAAAACCAAAACAGCGTTCATCATGGTCTAACACATGCTTAGCTAGGGCATTTTTAAGATTCCCTTTTAATATCCAAGACATGTTCATATATTCTTTCTTTACACTGAGGGACACTGAGAAAATTGATCCAAATAAATAATTCCCACAGAGTTACAGTTACAACATGACCACATGTTTCCCACTAGTAGGAAGTTTGGGACACATAAATGTGGATTTTGTAGACAATGTCCTTTTTACTAAGGTACAGGACGTAATTATTGTGAACAAAATGCGAATCCACACCAAGAACGTGTCTATTTAGAGGCATGTGAACTCTTTTGACAGATTAAATTTAATGTTACAACATTTCCAGGATTAAGTTATTCAATTTCCATCAGAAGTCTATTAAAATGAGAACTGCTATTTTATGACAACAAAAAGTTTGTTTTAACAATTTATTTTATTTAACTATGCTTTTATCATTGTGTAGTAAAATATTTGTGCATTTATTCACTACCTCTTTAAATGTACTGGATCATGTGATTTTCTTACTAGCTCTCATGTGACTCTTCTAGTATGGAAATATCATGTAGTGTTCAGTAGGTTTCATTCTGAAGAAGTTTAGGATTGTTTAGATGAAAGCATTAAATTAAGGTTACATTTGGCTTATTCATCTGCCTTGGGCTGATGTGTTTTCATCTGGTTTTATCCTCAGAAGACATACCTTCATTTAGATCCCTCAGAAGTACTATATTTTATACAATGCCTACACTACATAAATTAACTATCCAAACCCAACAGTTTTTTTATGTAAAAGGTTATAGATAAGTATTTCTCTTTTAATAGGATGCAGTCAAAAAAAGGTACAAGCTTTGCCTTTTCTTTTACTTAAGAAATACAGACATTTTCCACATTCAAATATGCCACACTAGATAAGGCAAGTCTGCATGCATCAGGACCTCTCTGTCTGTGGGACACCAGGCTGTAAAACATTTTTATCACATGAAAAAACAAACAGATTACTTTCAAAAATGTTACATTTTGAGTTTATACATAAGTATTTTTAGTTTAAAATTAAGTTATAAACATATTTATATAAAGCAAAAAACAAGAAGAAAAACACAAGACCAGAATAATACTGTTTAACATATTTGTCATTGGTTAATTAAGACTTTTTCAGAACAAACACGTCTACTATTTCATATCATATAAACACAAAACCAAAAAGCCTCCCCTTGTTTACTTCCAGACAATTAAAAAACAGCTTTTCCTTTTAATCTTAATAAGCACTTTATATTTAATACCTCATTTTACATGAATAAATTTTTATTCTCTTCTGTATTAGTAATAACCCTATTTGCCATACCAATTCTCTGCATCAGTTATACAGAATACATTTTGAAAAGGTGTTACAATATAAAGTATGCTTATATAAAGCATTGGTTACCAGCTTATTTTTTAAATCATAAATATATTCTATAATTCTTGCAGCAAGCTTAAAATTGTTTTCCAATATAAAATACATATCAGAAAGTACAATCAACTGGAAAAAAAACTGCCTTCGTTGAATTACAAGGAAAACTTACTGTAAATTTCTATCTAAATTTGCTCGTGAAATACATAATACTGGATTAATAAACCTACAAACCTTACAAAACCAACATGGACAGATTCCTCTTTGTTCTTTTAATAATGTTTTTATAATTTATGTTGTCAAAATATTTAAATTGCTATTTCTCATCAAAAAATATAAGAACAAGTCCCAATATTCTTCCCAGATCTTAGTTTCCCATAATAATTTTCTAGTTTGACTTCACTATCTATTTTATTGCCCATTAATGTACACTCTACCACACAAGAAAGAATAAAGCATAATTATCTTTGGTTTTATTATTTTTTTCCTGAGATTAAATTACTATTTAAAACTGGAGAATATCTTATCTATAATATCTTTAAAAATAATATCCACTTAGACATTGTTATAAACTTTCTCCAACAATATTTCTGAAAATTTAAAACAAAAAATGGAAAAAAAAGTTATGTAAGTTAAAATGTCTTACACGGAAGAAGAGTCTCAAAAGACATAAGTGAATTTTGATTTATGTACACACAGTTCCAGTTAATTGTACATATATAGATCAATAGACACACGCGCGTGCGTGCACACACACAGCCATTATCCTGTACATACAAAATGTGCTTTATTAGCTTTGAAGACATTTTGTATAAAGTGATTTCCATGAAATTAAAAGCAACTTTCAGAAATTCAGAGCATGTATATGACTGTACACTTATTTTAAATAATAAGAGAAGATATGCAGAAAATGAACTTCTCCTTCCTTTAGATCTTCATCCTGTAAGCTATATGATGATATTTCCTTAGTGGATAGTGAATAAGTCATGCCTCAATTCAAATGGAAGTTTTCCATGTAAATATACTGTAGTAATATACTGGTTAAAGTGCTGTTCTGAGCCACCAAAATGGTATATTGAGCAAATTCTTAAGACTGAGCCTCCTTAGAATTTTATAGTATCTGAGGGACATTCAAAATAATTACACAAGGAGCACACTGGTCAAATACTTTAATGAGTTCCATTCAAGTACAGTGTCAGATTTGAGCTTTTCAGTATTAGATATATCTCCCCAGTTTGAGAACTGCAGAGCTAAACCATGAGTGACAGCATAAATTTAATACATTCTTAAATATGATACAGTACAATGCCATGTAAAGGTTTAAATAATTGTAACTTTGGGTATGGTGCCAATGGGCTGCACTTGTTATTTGGCAACAGGGAGTAGTTTTAATTGCATAATAATTTCCTTAAAGAACATCAAATACTTAATTTCAATTATGCTATAGAAAGATTTTGTTCAATGAACTTTATAAAAGTACAGACTTAAGCTGTTTTTCCAGAAAGTAATATTATAAACTCAGCTAATAAATCTGGATATCTCAGGCAGAGAAGCTTGGGTTGCACTGGGACTGAAAAAGAGACTTAATGCAATAGAGATGAAAAAGCAAAGGACTTTCTGCTGGGCTTTGTCATAAGACAGCAGATTACAGTGGGGGGAGCAGTCTGTTGATACTGAAGACATACAGAGGCATTCTATGAGGCAGTAAGTAACAAACAGCTATCAGAATGTGTGACAGAATGTGCAGAATCATCAGAGAGACACCCAGTTTGAAAGGCTGATCAATGCCAAAGCTAATATAGTAAAAAGGCAGTACAATGATGGATTGAAAATGCAGAACTATATAAAATGTTTACACATTACTTTTCTGCAAGTAGTGTACCATAAGTTACTAAGTACTAAAACCGTTTGCCAGAATCTGAATGATGTCCTGAAGAGGCATGATGATTTGTTTGGAGATGTAGGATATATGCCAAGTGAGTACCACATAAAGATATCACCTAAGACAGTTGCTATGATTCACACCTAATACAGAAAAGCAATTTCACTTGAGGATAGAATTGCACAAAAACTAAAGTATACACAGTTTTAGGCATCACAGTCAAACAGACTAAACCATTACACTGGGTTAATAGTATGGTAACTGTCAAAAAGCAGAACAAGTTCAAAATAGGGACTGATCCACAAGACTTTAACAAATAACTCCAGATGGAGCATTATACATTTCAAACTACCAAAGTGGTAATGGTAACTATGTTTAATTCCACATTATTTTCAAAACCAAGTGTTTTGAAAGATTAAGTTGGATGAAGCCAGTTCTAAAATGTTTATCTTCAATATACTATTTGGTAGCTATAAATTCTTAAAGCCATTTTGTTGTGGTCACGTCAGCACCTTAAGTGTTCCAGAGAGTAGTAGCAAACACATCTGAGATACAAAGATGGCCTGGTAAATACTGACATTCTAGTGAAGGGTGCTAGCAAAACAAGAATATGATAGACAAGTAATGAAGTTGCTGGACAGATTGAGGTCTAAATGTTTGTGACTTGATAAAGCCAGGTATATGTTACTTCTTTGAACAATATGGGAAGCTTTCACACAGAAAAAAATCTTCTGCCAGGTGTTGAGAAGATTATAGCCACTGTCAATATGCAAGACATATGGACAAATCATCTCTAGTGTGATTCTTGGGAATGATAATGTATATGATTAATAATAATCCTGATTTGTCACAGATCACATTGCCATTAAGAAAGCTGTTAGACCATGATGCAATATGGTGTGAACAGATCAGTAGAAGTATTACAAGTGCCTGAAGAGTCTAGAAATCATAACATCAACTCTAAAATACTATGATGTGACATTACCCATGCACGTACAAGTTGATTCAAGTCAGCAAGGCCAAGAAACAGTTATTACAAGATGACAGCTATACTGCCTATGCATATTGGGTACTGAGAGATGGTTGGACAAGCTTGTACATAGATTAAGAAAGAACCTGTAACAATGGTCCTTATTCAGAAAAGTTACATAATTTCATTTATGGTAAGAGTATTGCAGTGGAATCTGACTGCAAAGTATCATTAAGAAGTCCTTGCATTAACTTCTGCATACTGTAAAAAACTAATTGATACTGAAGAAGTATGACCTGCTTGTACAGTCAAATCAGGGTAGCTTATTTTCATTGCATACACTCTCAACAAAGTATGCTTAAATGAATGCAAAGAGGTTCTCTTACAGAATGAGCTGGAAAATTAAGGATTGTGTCACAGTTACTAATTATAATATAAAAGCTACAAATGCTGAAAGCTTATATAATAACAAAGTTACAACTACTATGAGAAGTCATTAAAACAGTATGGCCAGATGGAATTAAGTATTTATATTCACACATGAACACACATTTTTCATTTGGAAATGAGTTATCATGTGAATAAGGATCAATACTTTATTCCTAGGTAGTAACATTACTAAATACTGGCAAAACTAATCCCACTTGGATATGACAAAATGCAAGGAAAGTGCAAACAATGTCACGTAGCAGCCACATGTCTGTGTAGATAGAATGACTGGTTTAATACTGTGCAATCTATACAATGTTCAAAAAAAGACAGGTAAGGAACTTGCATGACAGGAAATCCCTGCATTGTCATGGCTGAAGTTTGGAACTCGTATACTTCTGTACAAGAATATTCACTTTTTGTTTTGTTAGGATTTCTGTTCAAAGCATCCTGATGCAGTGCATCTGAAAGAGACTTCAAAACTAAAATCAATGAGAGCTATCAATTTTTAAGGGATACACTACATTTCAGAGAAAAGAACAAGTCTGTTAATCAGGAATTCCAAAACTTTACAGAAAAATGAAATGTGTCCTTATTACATCAAGTGCACCATCATCTCAGTCAAATGGGTAGTTTGGATAGTATGATTCAGACAGTCTAGGACATTCTAAAGAAGTATAAATATTGTGTACCATTACTGCAAGTCAAAAAAAGTAGCGAATTAACAACATCAGCAACTATTTTGAATAGTTTGGTCGTTGAGAATGAGGATAGGGTCGATGCGTTGGATCTCCCTAGGTTTATCACTACCTTTGCAGTGGATAGTGCTAGCTTGTGGTTCATTGTTAAAAAAAAACTGGCATTTGTTTAGAGCTGACCCAGGGGTGTCATTGAAACTAGGTTCATCTACGAAGGTGACATATAGGAAAGCTAGGAACCTCAAATCTTGGTTTGAGATGAAACCACCTCCTGCTTGTTTATTACGCATTTTTAGTCTTAAAAGATAGACCTATGTGGTTATATATCACTTATGTAGTTTTAGTAATTCTTCCTTATAGAATTTCCTTTTTTATATATATATATTAAATATATTTTGTATTTTGCATATCATTTTTAATTATGAATAATTATAATGTTTTTGTATTTGGATTTTTAGTCTAGTAGTCTAGTTGTCTAATTTGTATTTATTCGCAGACTGGTTTTGGATGGGATTCTTCAGTCTCATGTCCATTTTACTGTGATAGGTATGCATTATATATATATATATATATTTTTATTTTTTTATGTTTTTTATTTTTTATGTTTTCTAATTTAAGAATTAAATTGTTGGAGTATATCCAAATTACTATTTTTATTTCTATAACCATCACACAGGTTATACATACATGAAGTATTTAATAATGCTGTATGGTTTTACTCATGTATGGTTTTGTACTCTTACCCTTACATATTAGATTATACTAACTTGTATTTTTAAATGTTAATTGACTCCTATTGTGGTACTTAATTGTGCTTAATTGCTGACAATTTCTGTATTTAAATACTGCACTGTGATGAAGTATAATTCATTCTGAAGAAGTTTGCTCATTTGAGCAAACGAAAAGCGCTTCAATAAAATTTTGGTTTTGGATTTCGTTTTCCTGGTCTACCTGGTGGTTTTGGTTAAGTCATCAACTGAATATTTTTTTATATATTTGGAAGGATCGTTGGGTACTTTGTCTTCTGGTTCATTTTTGTGTTTATCAGTTGATAGTATCTCTGGTTTTACTGAGTATGGCGTCTGAGTCTGTTCGTGAACCAGTTAGAGAGTTTCCCAATGCTACACCAGAGCTACTCAAGTCCAGTACGCCAGGTACCACTATTCAGCCTGCTATTCAGCCTTCTATTCCACCCTCTACGCCTCCTGAAACACACAATATAAGCACTAAATCCTTGGACTTATTGCTGAGTAAGATTGATTCTATGTTAATAAGAATCGATTTGTTGGAGAAGGCACAAGGCTATAATTCCGCTTTGCACTCTAAGGGGAATTTACTGTTCAATCGTGCTACTACATCTGTTTTTCCGAATGTAGTTAATAGTGATGATATCAATGACACACTAGTTCCTGAAGTTTTAATGGGGAACGCTACGAGTATTCACGAAGCAGACAAACTGGTCAATAAAGCACCACTGGACTCAGGTTGTGCTTTGAAAGCTTACGTCATTGGAGCAGCAGGTTCGGTTGACGTTAACTGTGAAGGGCAGAGGAGAATTCCGGCCATCGATAGTCACTTACAGCAGAACTCTTCTGTTTTTTTGGTGAATGTACATGACTCTGGACTTTTGGGTCAAGTCAACACGCCTGCTTTGCCACTTGTGGATATTAATGTCAACAATATCACTCCTAATATATGTCGCCAACTTGAGGGGAATATTTCCACTAACAGGAACCGACAACTTGATGTTAACAGTGCCCTTTTGCCATCTATGGGGAATAACAGGATGCAGCCTCCGGTGAGTAACAACATCAGTAACTACCCTGACTTTTCAAATTGGATTGGTGTTAATCCATCGTTTAACTCAATGGCACCTGTACTATTCGCTCAGGGCAATAACACTGAGCCTGATATATCCAGCAATTTAAAATCTTTTGACAGTATTTTGCTAAAAATCAAAAAATTATAGCTTGAAATAGCTTATTTTAAAGAATGTTTGGCTCAAAGAATAGTGCCAAAAGGCTTAAGACATTTCCAGTATCCAACTGGTTTAGTTGCAAATTCTGCTTTTCACCAGGAACTGGTCTCTCTGTATGACAGGCATGGGTTTGAGTTGCTTAATGTGATGATTAAACATTACTCAATACAAAATGATGAACTTAATGTTGAAGCAACTATGTTGGACAATGTTATAAAATCCGATCTTTTGTTTGATAGGTATAGATTTGACTATGCTAGACTGTTTAGCAGTATTGATGAATATCTTGTTAAATTAAAATCTGTCAAAGTAAAAAAAATTGGACAGGGACTCGAAGGCCTACAGGGAAGGGGTTGCTTACCCTAAACCCCCTTTAGGCCAGACTTGGAGGGCTAATTCTGGACCTCACACAAATACCGTTAACCATAATGTACTAAATGATGTTTCTGGTGGTGTTTCTTCCAACAACAACAATGTAGGTGGCACTCAGAATGACTATTTGGTTGGCAATGAAAGTGTACCATCGCTTGAATTGCATAGAATTGAGAGGATCCAGAATAGGAATAATTGTAATACTAGTAACAACATCAACACACAGGATAATTTTTTAGGAGCGAGACCCAAAATTCAGCGTCAATGGCAGAACCAACCCAATCAGAGGAGAACCAACCGGTAACACCTGTTTCTCCCCAGGCCCGTAATTATTACGCAATTCCAGTTGACACTGTGGATACCCAAGTATCTCCTGTTCCATCGGCAGATGCTGATTTAGTTATCTCTAATGTTCAGCAGGGCCCAATTATTAGTACTAATACCTTGGGTGACTTCCAATTATATAATTTTTCCAAAACTTTTATTACTACTGACATGGCAGATTTAATGGCGAAGGGTCTTACGTATGTTCCCCAACACCATTTGGATTTTGTCAAGGCTATCATAGATGTTAGAATCTTCACCAGGAAGCTTAATTTTAAACTTATGATGGGAGGGGGAGCTTATATTGATTTCTCTAACCAATTACAAGTGCCCAGTACAGTTAATCCACCACTTCATCCACTCTTGTCTATATTTGAGCAGATGTGTGAAGTTGATATTAGGAGTCATACTAACAAATTCAAACACTCCACTTCACGCATTAATACAGTGGAAATTGAGAGTATTCAAACTCTCCATTCCAATAATTTACGTATTTGCAAACCTGACAAAGGTGGGGGGGGGGGGTGATTTTTGAAAAGAATGACTACTTCGACCGAATGACTGTTACTTGACACTCCAGCTTATGCACTGAGTTCCAAAAATGAGATTAACAATGCATACAGGATTATCAAGGATCATATTGATGAGATGTTCTTGGAAGGTAGGATTAACCAGGATTTATTTAACTATATGTCAACTTCCTACCCGAGGATCCCGTATTTTTTCGGAATACCGAAAATACATAAGAACGTGGCAAACCCTCCCATGCGCCCCTTGATTGATAGTCGTGGTTCACCAACTTATGCCTGTGCAAAGGTTGTTGACCACATACTATGGAAATACATTCCACAGGAGGTGCAAATTTGTAAAGACTCGTGGACATTTCTATCTAAAATCAATGAATTATGGTATGAGGACCATCTTAACTTTCTCACCGTGGACGTTAAAGATTTATATACATGTATCCCTCAAGATATAGCGGTCGAGTGGGTGAGCGAAAGGTTAAGATCTAGAGAAGCAAGCAGTAATGATATTTCACTAGTGATTGAACTCTTAGATTTAACATGATCTAAGAATTTTTTTATGTTTGGAGACAATTACTATTTACAAACTGTTGGAGTCAGTATGGGTTCACCATACGGTGCCAGTGTGGCAAACTTAGTTATGGCTCACTGGGAACACCAATTTGTCTTTAATCATCCACTATATTCAGAGTATTTAGTGTATTATACTCGTTACCTAGATGACATTTTTATTCTTTTCAATGGGAACGAGGCACAAGCTACTGCATTTGTAGATTACCTTAACCATACTACGGATTTTTTGGTGTTTACCTCGACCTTTAGTGACAATCAGATAGCATACTTGGACATTACGCTGGTTAAGGATTTTAACGCTTCCTGTTTTACATCAAGGATCCATAGGAAACCCACCTACTCCAACACTCTGCTGCATTTTACAAGTTGTCACCCGTTCACACAGAAACATGCAGTTGTTAAAGGTCAACTAGTTAGAGCCGCTAGAATTGTTAGTAGGGATGATGAATACGATGAGGAATGTATTAATTTAAAAAAGATGTTCTCGAGTCGAGGTTACCCTATTTGTTTGATCGAAGAACTAATAGGTGAAATTTCAATGAAAAGGAGTTCTAATTTCTATGTACCATTACTGCAAGTCAAAAAAAGTAGCGAATTAACATCATCAGCAACTATTTTGAATAGTTTGGCCGTTGAGAATGAGGATAGGGTCGATGCGTTGGATCTCCCTAGGTTTATCACTACCTTTGCAGTGGATAGTGCTAGCTTGTGGTTCATTGTTAAAAAAAAACTGGCATTTGTTTAGAGCTGACCCAGGGGTGTCATTGAAACTAGGTTCATCTCCGAAGGTGACATATAGGAAAGCTAGGAACCTCAAATCTTGGTTTGAGATGAAACCACCTCCTGCTAGATGCTCAGGGATGTTTAAATGTCACAATTGTAACTACTGTAAATATATAATTGAATCCAATAGGTTTACAGTTAACAAGCATGAATTTAAACTTAAGCATAAACTGAATTGTAATTCAAGGATGCTCGTATATTTAGCACAATGTGAAAACTGCTCAGCCCACTATGTAGGAAAAAACGAATGTAGGTTTAGAGAATGCATTTACGAGCATCAGTATGCTATAAGGAAGCAGAAGGTTACCAATGCACTTGCCAAACATATTCTTGACTATCCCACCCACCAGTTTAAATTCATTGGGATAGATCAGATATAGATCAGATATAAATATAGATTCCTATATTCTCATTGATGAAAAACTATGTAATTTTACTTGCAATGCATTTATATGT
This sequence comes from Protopterus annectens, assembly GCF_019279795.1. Classification (NCBI taxonomy): domain Eukaryota; kingdom Metazoa; phylum Chordata; order Ceratodontiformes; family Protopteridae; genus Protopterus; species Protopterus annectens. Next base: position 560,953,480 of record NC_056748.1, read on the forward strand.
CTGTGCTTTGATATTGGAGTATTTAAGAAACTATTGCTCCTTTAAATTTTGAAACTATTGTAGTTTTAATTGCCTAATTATTGTTTTATTGGATTGTTTAATTGAAGCCTGTTCTTGTATATAAGTGAATGGTTTTCATTGCTCAAATGTAACCTGATGAATCGCACCTGAGTGTGCGTGAAAGCGCTCATTTCCTATTAAATTCTATTTTTATTTTCCATGGTGGTTCCTTGCAGTTTACACTCTTTATCAACTTTTCTGACGTTCGTGGTGGAAGGAACCTTTGAATGGTCGGTGTCTGTTTGCTGCTAATAGTCTTGTTGTTTCTCTGCCTAGCCGACCGTTACATGATGGATGTGCCTAACATTGAACTTGACTACAATCCAACAGGTACTTGTGGTACCGATAGCTGGAATTGTTTGTTCTATCAGAAAGAAAATCCGCTCTTGAACCTGGATGTTAAATGTGATACACCTGTGATAGCTACTAATAGCAATGAAAACCTACGTGATTTTTTTGGCTCGTTAAGGAACCTGGAGAATGATTTATACCGGCTCCATAGACTTGTTTGGCAAAAGAGACATTTACAAGCCTGTCTTCATTTCAAGGTTGTTCCACGTGGCATGCGGGTCTTGTGCATGCCCAGTTACGGAGACAGCCACCCGGAGCTACTACGGAGGTGGCAGCAGCTCAGCATCAAATTTGGTAATAAGTATATACACCTTTTACTAGATTATTTTTCTCCTATTGAGGCTGACCTCCTAATCAAAGTGGAAGAACAATATAAACTTATTACCATGAATTATAAAACTGAGTTTTGTACTTCGAAAATTAATAATATGAATAAACAACTCGCTCTCTATAGTAATAAGCTTGAGAAAATAAAGCTCAAGAAATTAAGACGCGACTACCAAGACTTCCAAATGGGTCGCATCTTTGTTTGGCCGAGAGCAAACCATAAAGAGGGATCGGAATCTGTTTATGTATTGGAGACCTCACAGGTGATAACCACTGAGCCTGATGTTCCTGCTGAATCTCTTGTTGCTTGCCCGCTGAATGATGACCGAATAGTTGATACTTCTGATCGAGAGCCCAGTCTAGCCAATGTCTCCATACCTTGCAATCAACAGGGTCTAACTTGTATTGACAGTTTGGGTGCCAGACCCAAAGCTAGTAATTCAAGAAATATCTTTGCTGCACCTATGTCTTTAAACTTCCCCCTTCCTTACAAGAGCGCAGCACGTACGCGCTCAACCAGTCGGGGAAGAGTAAAAAGAAAGATATCAGGGGAAACCCCAGAACCAAGGAGGAAAATAAGGAACTGAATTGCTTATTTTTTAACTTGACTTCCAGGACTTTCTCCACTGATGAACAGTTCATTTTGAATAAAGGCCTATCGTTCATCCCTTCTAAGGGAAGCACGCTACCTGATACACTTATAGCTTTGCGTCTTTTTGCAAGAAAATTATCCCTAAAGGTACTGTTCAAGGACAATTTAACTGACAACGTTGATTTTGGTTATAATACCCAGTTATGTAAGAGGAAAAGCTGTTTTGTACCTTCAATGCCGCATCTTGTTGAATGTTTTATGCGTGCCTGTGAGTGTGATTTTTATTCGTATTTTAAAGAGGAGAAACATAAGGGTATCTTTGTAAATTTGAACCACGCACAAAAATGTTCACTTGACCATCTTTCTAGTGATACGGACATAGTCTTTAAACCAGCCGATAAGGGAGGGGGGATCGTTGCCTTAGATACTTGTTTCTATCTAGAACTAATGCATAATATGCTTAGTAATGATAAGGCCTATAAGGTAATAGATAAATCAAAAATAACATCTATTGTCAGCTATGTACATGACACGATATATGACATGCTTATGACTAGATCCATAGATAAACCCTTATATGACTTTTTAATCATAGATTCCCCCCTGATTCCCTTAATTAAGGGATTGCCCAAGTTGCATAAAAATGAAGACCCTCCCCCATTACGCCCAATAGTGTCTGGCGAACATTGGGTTACAGAAAATGCTTCACTATATGTGCAATCCAAATTAGGTATTCTAGTGAATGCTGTTCCCACTATTTTAAAAAATACTTATGATCTCTTGTGTGATCTCAAGCATGATTCAGTAAGAAATAATATGAATAAAGATACCCTAATGGTTACGTTGGACATCAAAAATCTATTCACTAGCATCCCTAATGACTATGGTCTTGATGCCATAAGATCTCACCTTGTCGAACTTGGTACTATTGATAGCAATGAACAAATGACTATCTGTTGTCTACTTGATTTGGTCTTGAACAATAATATCTTTCTATTTGATCATAAGGTGTATGCTCAAACATGGGGAGTGGCCATGGGCACTCCCTGTGCTAATGCATACGCCAATTTGGTTGTTTATCAATGGGAGAAAGACTTTATATTTAGCGATCATAGGTTCAAGAACATCACTTTATATAGGCGCTTTGTAGATGACGTCTTATTGTTCTGGAATGGTGGTATAGACTCATTACATGAGTTCATATGTTATATGAACTCTACCACATCGTTCTTTAGTTTCACATATGAATGTTCTATTATCAGTGTTAATTTCCTGGATATTACTATTATAAAGGAGATGAACAACAGCTTAACTACCACCTTATATAAAAAATCATGTTGGAAAAACAGCATCCTACACTATGATAGTTTACATCCACGTTATGTGTTTCGTAATATTGTGAAAGGACAAATGACTAGAATACTTAGACTCTGTAGTAATGAGCAGGATACTATGGAATTAATAAAATGTCAAACAGAATATTTCATAGATAGGGGCTATCCTCCTGATTTTGTCAGCAGGATAACAAATACTTTACTTGAAATGCCAATATGTAAAAGAAGGGAAGGCCATATTCACTATACAAGAGGGAGCAAGAAGGGTTTGGCTTATGGGATTAAATACACTAATGATGTAGAGCATTTAATTAAGATTATTAAAGGAAACTGGAAGATATTGCTCTTGGACCCATCTCTGTCACAATTAGTTGGGAAGGAACCTACATTTAGGTTTAATAACTGCCTAAATATTAAGAGGCTACTCTGTAAAGAAAAATTGGATGTTCATCCTGTTGACATAAGAACAAATTTTAAGACAGGTACTTATCCATGTAGAAGATGTTCCTTATGTAAATACATTGCCACAACTCAAAATTTTGAGATCCCAGGTATAAATATAGTCTTCAAACCTACCTTTTATGCTACATGTGATACGTATAATGTCATCTACCTGGCAATCTGCAATCTATGTGATGCATACTATGTAGGGATGACATCACGCAGATTTAAGGATCGTATTTACAATCATGTATACGATATAAAGAAGAACAACCTTACAAATGCCTTAGCCATGCATTGTCATGATAGACCTCAGCATAGTTTTAGCTTCTTGGTATTGCAGGTTGTGAACCCTAATAGAAGAGAAGGGGATCATATAGGCACCCTTGAGTTGTTTGAACTTAGATGGATATTGAGGCTAAAGGCCCATGTTGAACCAGGACTCAACTCAATGGTCAGCATTCGCCCTGTTCTTCTAGGGTCTCTATAGAATGTTTTGTTGTTTTTTTCTCTCTAATTAGCCTGGATATTGATTATCCATATAATTCTAGGCTGATAGAGAAAGCTTATTTAAAGAATTTTCAATCACTATTACAACAATTTTTCATTTACACCATATGTCAGCCCCATCTTTTGGCTTTTATGTATATGATTCAGGTTCCATTCTGCCATAACCCATCTATTCTTGCTTCATAATAAATATGTATAGTATAATCTGTGACTTGATTACTAATTTAGGAGCCTTTGGCTGCACTTTAATCACATACAGTTTTGTATTCATTTATATAATCGTGAGATTAACACACATTTTTAGATAGTTTGAAATCAATTAATTGCAGTGCCTACTGTTCGAACAGGAATAGGTAACTAGATAGTGGATGAATTCACATCTTAATATGTGTCTTCACCTTACGTTCTTGTTTTTATGTATTACCAACGTCTTTGTTCTTTGCATTTTGATCTAGCTGATAATTGTTCATACTGTATATACGACCTACTTGATGATATTAGGCATTAGGTTATATCTGTATGTATAATAGAACTTCTTGGGCATGACTTCCTATTAATGGGACAATGTTAGTCTTACGATGGACCCACCATATTGCTGTTAAATATGAGGCACAGCATTAGTGTACCGACTATATTTTTTAGTCGGACTAGTAAACATTGATTCTGGGCTCCTGACATCAAAGGTTAACATTTTATGTCAAGGTTTTTGACTAATATGTATTAGTATGAGATAAATGATTTTAACTTGATATTATCTTTATATTAGTTTGCAGCACGTACTGCTTGATTAAAATTATTTAAGCTAGCAGATAATTTGTAGAGAAGTTTTAACAATGAAAACATGTGCGCAACCTACGATGTACTTTTATTTATATTCATATATTCTCATTGATGAAAAACTATGTAATTTTACTTGCAATGCATTTATATGTCTGAGCTTTGATATTGGAGTATTTAAGAAACTATTGCTCCTTTAAATTTTGAAACTATTGTAGTTTTAATTGCCTAATTATTGTTTTATTGGATTGTTTAATTGAAGCCTGTTCTTGTATATAAGTGAATGGTTTTCATTGCTCAAATGTAACCTGATGAAGCGCACCTGAGTATGCGTGAAAGCGCTCGTTTCCTATTAAATTCTATTTTTATTTTCCATGGTGATTCCTTGCAGTTTACACTCTTTATCAGATTTAACATGATCTAAGAATTTTTTTATGTTTGGAGACAATTACTATTTACAAACTGTTGGAGTCGGTATGGGTTCACCATACGGTGCCAGTGTGGCAAACTTAGTTATGGCTCACTGGGAACACCAATTTGTCTTTAATCATCCACTATATTCAGAGTATTTAGTGTATTATACTCGTTACCTAGATGACATTTTTATTCTTTTCAATGGGAACGAGGCACAAGCTACTGCATTTGTAGATTACCTTAACCATACTACGGATTTTTTGGTGTTTACCTCGACCTTTAGTGACAATCAGATAGCATACTTGGACATTATGCTGGTTAAGGATTTTAACGCTTCCTGTTTTACATCAAGGATCCATAGGAAACCCACCTACTCCAACACTCTGCTGCATTTTACAAGTTGTCACCCGTTCACACAGAAACATGCAGTTGTTAAAGGTCAACTAGTTAGAGCCGCTAGAATTGTTAGTAGGGATGATGAATACGATGAGGAATGTATTAATTTAAAAAAGATGTTCTCGAGTCGAGGTTACCCTATTTGTTTGATCGAAGAACTAATAGGTGAAATTTCAATGAAAAGGAGTTCTAATTTCTATGTACCATTACTGCAAGTCAAAAAAAGTAGCGAATTAACATCATCAGCAACTATTTTGAATAGTTTGGCCGTTGAGAATGAGGATAGGGTCGATGTGTTGGATCTCCCTAGGTTTATCACTACCTTTGCAGTGGATAGTGCTAGCTTGTGGTTCATTGTTAAAAAAAACTGGCATTTGTTTAGAGCTGACCCAGGGGTGTCATTGAAACTAGGTTCATCTCCAAAGGTGACATATAGGAAAGCTAGGAACCTCAAATCTTGGTTTGAGATGAAACCACCTCCTGCTAGATGCTCAGGGATGTTTAAATGTCACAATTGTAACTACTGTAAATATATAATTGAATCCAATAGGTTTACAGTTAACAAGCATGAATTTAAACTTAAGCATAGACTGAATTGTAATTCAAGGATGCTCGTATATTTAGCACAATGTGAAAACTGCTCAGCCCACTATGTAGGAAAAACCAAATGTAGGTTTAGAGAATGCATTTACGAGCATCAGTATGCTATAAGGAAGCAGAAGGTTACCAATGCACTTGCCAAACATATTCTTGACTATCCCACCCACCAGTTTAAATTCATTGGGATAGATCAGGCGGTCTGTGATATTAGGGGTGGTCCTACCGCATTAAGGTTGTTAGAACTCAAATTACAGTGGCAGATTAGGTTGGAAGCATATCACTTCCCTGGTTTAAATGAAGCATATTCTATTTCTTGTTTATTAAGCATTTTTAGTCTTAAAAGATAGACCTATGTGGTTATATGTCACTTATGTAGTTTTAGTAATTCTTCCTTATAGAATTTCCTTTTTATATATATATATATTAAATATATTTTGTATTTTGCATATCATTTTTAGTTATGAATAATTATAATGTTTTTGTATTGGGATTTTTAGTCTAGTTGTCTAATTTGTATTTATTCTCAGGCTGGTTTTGGATGGGATTCTTCAGTCTCATGTCCATTTCACTGTGATAGGTATGCATTATATATATATATATTTTTATTTTTTTATGTTTTTTGTTTTTTATTTTTTTATGTTTTCTAATTTAAGAATTAAATTGTTGGAGTATATCCAAATTACTATTTTTATTTCTATAACCATCACACAGGTTATACATACATGAAGTATTTAATAATGCTGTATGATTTTACTCATGTATGGTTTTGTACTCTTACCCTTACATATTAGATTATACTAACTTGTATTTTTAAATGTTAATTGACTCCTATTGTGGTACTTAATTGTGCTTAATTGCTGACAATTTCTGTATTTAAATACTGCACTGTGATGAAGTGCAATTCATTCTGAAGAAGTTTGCTCATTTCAGCAAACGAAAAGCGCTTCAATTAAATTTTGGTTTTGGATTTCGTTTTCCTGGTCTGCCTGGTGGTTTTGGTTCAGTCATCAACTGAATATTTTTTTATATATTTGGAAGGATCGTTGGGTACTTTGTCTTCTGGTTCATTTTTGTGTTTATCAGATATAGAAATGCATATATGCAATCTATACACCAGCTATCAAAACAACTTCTCATGGGTAGAAGATTATAGTGCAATCTTCCCACATAATTTCCACTATTTGTTCTTGACAGAAGGCAGTCAGAACACAAACTGTCTTAGGGCAGACAACTAATACAATAGCTGTTTTATGAGAACTCTATCAGAGATCATTTCACTTAATTAGAAGGGGAAAGAGAATTTTTCATGAATCAAGGTTAGTCACAATATCACAAAGTAAGGTAATATAACTGGTCATTTTAATCATCCTTGATTATATATGTCACAAGAGAAAACATACATTTGCCCAAGGAACACAGAACATCATCAAAAATTATAAGAATTTCTGTCATGTCAAGAAACATTGGAAATATATTAGGGTTCAGAAAGGGACGTATTGAATACAGCTGCAGGAACTTAAGTTACTATGTTCAGTCCTGAGTCCAGTCAACTTGAAATTATTATAACTATCTCAAGGTTATTTATTTATCTTATTTGCACTGGTGATGGACAGGTTGACAGATGAGATCAGACAGGAGTCCCCCGTGGAGTATGATGTTGGCAGATGACATTATGATATGTAGTGAGAGTAGGGAACAGGTTGAGAAGACCCTGGAGAGGTGGAGATATGCTCTAGAGAGGAGAGGAATGAAGGTCAGCCGGACTAAGATAGAATATATGTGCGTGAATGAGAGGGAGGATAGAGGAATGGTGAGGATGCAGGGAATAGAGTTGGTGAAGGTGGATGAGTTTAAATACTTGGGATCAACAGTTCAGAGTAAAAGGAAGGTCTACAAAAGGATAGTGAGACCAGCTATGTTATATGGGTTGGAGACAGTGGCATTGACAAAAAGGCAGGAGTCAGAGCTGAAGATGTTAGGATTTGCACTGGGTGTGATGAGGGTAGACAGGATTAGGAATAAGTATATTAGAGGGTCAGCCCAGGTTGGACAGTTTGGAGACAAAGCCAGACAGGCGAGATTGCGTTGGTTTGGACATGTGCTGAGGAGGGATGCTGGGTATATTGGGAAAAGGATGCTAAGGATGAAGCTGCCAGGAAAGAGGAAATGAGGAAGGCCTAAGATAAGGTTTATAGATGTGGTTAGAGTGGACATGCAGGTGGTTGGTGTGACAGAGCAAGATGCAGAGGACAGGAATAAATGGAAACAGGTGATCCGCTGTGGTGACCCCTAACCAGGAAAAGCTGAAAAAAGAAGAAGAAGATAACTATCTCAAGGTTAATTTGTCAAAGTTGCTATTCTGAGTGGTTGATTGCCAGGCCAATGATTGTTCCAAGATACCCAGTGACTAAATTTTCAAAGTGTGGCCATCTCGCCAAAGAAATCAATCTAGCATATAGGTGTTATTGTTAAGTATGTGCATACCTCCCAATTAATTAGAGTTGCAGCTAGTAAGTGATGACTGTAACTACATAGTATCTGCATGAATGGGAGGATAATCTTCAGTAAAATGGAAATTTTCAATCAGAACTTAATACGGTATGCCTTTAAGACAAATGCTAAATAAGTATGAGTTACTTCACACTGGGTATATGAGTCATTTTTCAGTTAACTCCTGAACTGCAAAAACTCCTGCATGTACCTGATATAGATTTGACATGTCTGATGTGCATTCTGGCTCTTTATCAGTAGAAATGAAATATACAATACACTGTGTTCTTGTCTATAGAGAGCCATGCCAGTGCGGTACCTAGTGTCATCTGGTGCCCCAGACAGTTTCCTAAACTGGCTCTGCCTCAACCTAAAGATGAAAAGAAGATGGATTTTCCAAAGTTTAGGACCAAAATGTCATGAGGTAACAGAATAATATGAGTTTTTCAAAACAGGTTCTAAAACTAATGAATCGCCAGTAATAAAAAGAATATTAGGTCAAGTGGTATTAAGTATTGATTGTGTTTCTTGTATCATTGCCGCAGTCAGCTTCTCATATCCATTTAACTAATCAATGGTATTAGCACACAGTATAAGTCAATAAAGAACTCAACTTTCAGGAGCTGTGGCAAGCAGCCTTAACCATAACTTACGACAGATAATCACCTGCAGCAGTCTTCCAAAAAGAAGAAAAGACCAAAGACAAAGGAATCAACTGAAGGCAGCAAACAGCTGAGATAAAAACTGTGCTGGCTCTACTTCAGCTGTTTAATAGCTATGTGATTATCAGGCTTCTACCCAAGTTTATTTCAATTATTTATTTCAAATCTTCAACAGTGGATCTGGAGTGGAAGGACCTGCGGGACCTCCCAATTAGAGGGGATCACTGAGTACATTTCAAAATGGTAGATATGAATTGGCAAGATGAAGGTGGTTGAGGGCATCCATAAATGATGACAGAAATAATTAAATGACTGCTATATTAGTTTAAATGAAACTATAAAAGTGGCTTTATGAATACATAACTCTCAATCTTTTACTTCAAAAATAAAGTGCAAAGACAAAAAAGAAAAGAAAAATCAGTGACAAATGCCCCAGGCCAGTAGCAAACCCAACCTGACACTGTTGAGCACTATTCAAAAGCTTTTTCTCACCCATGCAAATTAAAATCCAGATTCTTAAAGATACCACTTTTCCTCTGTTTTCTAACAATTGAGGATTGTGTTTGGCAGCTCAAAAGAAAGTTCTTTTCAACCTGAAACTGACATCAAATCTCAGCATCTCATTCACTGCAGACAACCTATCGCTGTGCTACTAAGGATTGCCTGGTAATGAAACTGCAGCTTAACTAACTTTCATTAAAAAAACTCCTTATGCAACCTGAGACAGTAATCACAAACCACACTAGCTATTGTTATTCCTAGAACCAAATTCTAGAACAGTGCACATGCATTCTCCTCCTGGGCACCTACTCTTTAGCAAGGTCTTGATATCAACCTAAAGGGAATCACCATTTACTCCAAATTCAGAATCCAAAAAAAAACACACTTTATCCAAGCCTTGCTCCTGCTTCAAGATGGGCCATATCACCTAACACATTGTCCATATCACTATCCCACTTATCCTCTCCTCTCACAGAATTACTGAAGGTTGAATTAGACAATAATGGAAATATTGTACAAACTACTCTACTTATTATAATGTACATTTTGCTGTTTTTGTATTTGTGAAATCACCTTTGATGAGCCTGAAATTGATTAGTATCAATCAGTTTATGACCTCAGTGAACAGATATAAATAATAAATGATAATAAATTTGAACGTGCTTTCCGAGTGGCAGCATTACACTCTCATCAAAAGACCAGGGTAGTCCAGATAGCTGGTAACAAAATATGCCCTTTTTGTAAACTCTTTAAGGCAGCAGCATTGTATACTAACAGAAATTGCAGACTACCTGCTAGTTAGGAAAAAGGAACACTTCACTTGCATAAGCTTTCCATAGCCACGTCACATGATTATAAAATGTGGGATGAAATTTAAGAAACCCGACAACAAAGTATTAGATAAGAATTAAATTAGTGCAGAACAAAATGAATTTTGGCACTAGTGCTGGTGATATGGGGGAAGGGACTGAACCATCACCCACAAAGCTTTTGCAGTTAGACATTATTAGTAAGATGCATATGCAATACAAACTGATTTTTTTACTGTTCCAGACTGTGAAAGTTTTAAAATGCCTTCTCTGTAGTTGCTGGTAGAAATTAAGGGCTATGTAAGGACCATGTTCTAAATTGTTGAGACTACAGCTTGTCATCACTCTTACAAGCCAACATGGGGCAGCATTTCATTTAAAAGTACCAGCCTGATGACTCTCTATGTCCTTACTGCTATGATAGTTGCAAAGAAACAAAAATGAGGAAAAGGATAATGATGCATCCATTCTTGCTAGCTTGCTAAACGTTCCGCATCCAATTTATTATCTCCTTTACAATATTCAACACATCAGTTAGATCTGGTTTAAATTTTAATTTCCAGTTTCTAGTAGATGCTATGTTTGGCAGCATATATCATTAAACTTAGCAAGGCCTTACTATGTCTAGGCTGACAAAGTACTTTTTTAAAATCTGTCACCTTATTACATTCCCAAATGCATGTTTCCAATTACTTCTCTCTTTCCTATCATACTTCCAGCAATTGCTATCTACATGAGGTAAAATTATCTGGAGTCTGACTGGGCTGTAAAATACCTATGCAAACATTTTCATGCAAACAAAATTAAACATTCTGCACTTTGTTTTATAACTGGGACCCATTCAGACATATTTCCACTATTCCATAATATACTGCTTTTCCATTCACACTTCCCAATATTTTCTAACCTCTTCTAATTGATTCTTATAATAACTATGCAATATTCTATATGCCGTACTAACTGTCTTTTTTTAACATCAGTTAGTATTGCAGACGCCACTAAAACTTCAACTAGAGCTGATCTTTCACTATTCCCTTTCTATTTGCCTATATTCTGCTAACAATTCCTGGTACTGAAGGCAGTCTCTAAGTTTTAGCCCAAATTTCCACTTATCCTCATCCTATTCAAGTACCTTATCCTATGTAGTTATTTGTTCTCAATATTTTGATTCCTTTGCTAATTTTTACCTCTAAATTTCAGGTCTACTTTGCCTATTTTCTCTGCCCCTACTTGGTAGTTATCTCTATTGGTAAAATCTCATTTCAACATTCATGTGCTGGACTAGTTATTAGAATGCTTTCTGTTGCTCTATAAATATAATATTCTGTATAGTTATTGTCCTTAAGGGTCTGCATTCAGAATCCTTTTCTCCACTTATTTCTTGAATCTCCATTCCCATTTCATCATCATGCCTTTCCACTTTGATTTGTATCCTTTTGCTTGTGTTCTTGTTCTAAAGTATCCCTACAGATCCAGTAGTCCTAAACCAATTTATTCTATTGGAAGAAATACCTTACCCATTTAACTCTTGTCCTCCCCCCTACCAAATAAATTCCTTCAACTCTTTATTAATTATGGTCTGCTACTTCTTTGGTTGATAAAAAATTGTTTCTCTCCATTTCATTTTTCCATGCCTTTTGGGTTCCTAATATCATGACGGGAATGGACCTCATTCCTAAGTCAAAGTATGATTAAAGTTGATGAACATAGTATTGTTTCATTCTTAGATGTTAGCCAAAAGTGTTCTTTGCAGCACCTGCAATTTGCCCATAACTGACTCTTTCTGTAATTCATATGGAGTTACATGTATCGGTAACATATCTAACTATGATTGTAAATTCTTTTTATGAGCCCCATTCCACCTACTACTATTGGAACTGTCTGGGTGTCTTTCTTCCACAGTGACTTCATTTTTGGATGCATTTCCTGGTATTTTATGACTTTGTGTCTCTCTGTATGTAAAGCACTGTAGTCACTGGATGAGCATTTTTTTAATGATCAATGCTAGGTTTGTCTTCTTTTCATGGGCTACTATATCTGGTTTTCTCAAATCTATTTTTGAACTGTTTATAATGGGTGATCCAATGTGATATAAACTTCATTTTCTATAATGCTTTGTGGCTCAAGTTTTGATTGCATAACCCTCAATGTAACAGACTAGCCACGTTGAACTAGACAACCACAGGAAAGTAGTCTTAAAGACAAAAACAACGCTACCAAATCACTTAACGTCAGAAAAGCACAAAACACTTTGTCATTAGCTTTCATCCACTTTAATGATCGTGAACTTCATCAGAATGATCATCTACCCCAACAAACATCTTTTTATCACTTATTACATAGTCACGTTACAAATCAATTAACATTTAAAATGGCAATGCTAAAAATTATAATACACAAATTTGTAACTTCTATACACATCTATATGTATATGAATGTGCATGTGTATATATATATATATATATATATATATATATATATATATATATATATTTACACTTAATGAACTTTAAAAGTTTTTGTCCTATATTGTAAAAAATAAACATAATAGGGACTACATTAATTGTAAAAAAACACTTCAGATTGACTACTTCATTTAAACCTGGTTTTATGTCACTCCCCCAACCTAATCTGCCAAATACTTTCTTTACATTCTAATCTGGTTTTAACATCACCAGAAAATTCTTCAATGTCTATATTGTCAAGAACAGAAAATGTAAACTTTTTAAAAAATCTACATTCTTTTGAATGTCTAGCATTTTTTTCATCTCCCTTCTTTATGGCTAACTGATGTTCATATATTCTTCTTTTAAAACATCTTGTGGTTTACCCTATATAAAAACTTGTGCATGTAAGGCACTGTGCCACATACACTAACATACTGCTATTACAATCAAAAAAACTCTTTGTCCAAACTGTTCTGTTTATATGTTTGAAATAAATGGAAGATGAATTGCTAACAAACCTACATTGTCTACAATTATGACAAGCAAAAGTTCCCTTTTTCAGCACAATCTGCTTCCTGTTAGAACTTGACCTTTTACTTCCACTTTCAAAAATACTTTTTAAATTGCAAACTTTTTTATAGGTAAAAGTAGGACGAGAACCAATAACTTTAACCAAAGCTGTGTTTTCAACACTATTTTCCAATTTTCACTTATTAAATTCCTGATCAGTCCCATCTCATTCGTAATTGGCAAAGGGAAAGAACAATTATATTGCACTACCCTCTGTTCTAGTACCCTGATTCATGACATTTAAATGCATAAAATGACTATTATTTCTTAAAATTGGTTCTGCCTTAGTATTTCCAAAAGAACAACTTCATTTTCAATTGCTTTAAGCCATCTCAACTCATATCCTCTTTTCAGAAAAAAGCCTATTAAAATTTATAACTCTTTGGTAAATGTTGTGTCATCTGACGTAAGTCTACTAAGTCTAATCATTTGTCCCTTGACAACTCCTTTCTTAGTATGTTTAGGATGTAGACTGTCATAATGCAGATATTGATTAGTGAAAACTTCTTTCCTATAAACACTACTAACCAAGCAACCTACTGTGGAATCATACGATAAATGCAAATCTAAAAAATTCAGTTCTCTACCAAATCCTGTTATTATAAATTTTAAAAAATTAGTTGAAGCATTCAATTCAGATACAAATTTAACAAACGTCTCATAATCTCCTCTCCATATAAAAAACAAATCATCGATATAACGGCAATATAATATTACATTTTTCATCATGGTATTATTTACTAAAAAACTGTTTTCCCAACTGGCCATTACTAGGTTTGCAAATGCTGGGGCAACCCTTGCTCCTATTGCGACACCCGATATTTGTTGATAAAACTTATTATTGAACGAAAAAAATATATTTTTCTAAAATTAGATTCATGATGGCACAAAAGGTGTTTGTCTCTATTCCAGAAAACTTAGTGAAATTTGTTAGATAATCTCTCAAATAATCCAACCCTTCCACCCAATTGATACTAGTGTAGAGTGAGACCACATCTATAGAAGCAAAAAAGAAATCACTACCACAACTGGCTAATTTAAGATCTTTTAATAATTCAAGTAAATGCCAAGAATCTGTTAAGTAATGTGCTGATTTTTGCATAGCTGGGTTCAAAAAAATGATCCAACCATATAGATAGCATTTCAGTCTTGGATTTTGATGCTGAAATTACTGGTCTAAATGGTGGATTGATACAATTTTTTTGAACCTTCGGAATCCCAAAAAGCATAGCCATTTTTGGATAATCTACTTGCAAAAAGTTAAATGTCTGTTGATTTATTTCACCTTGACAAAACATGTCAAAGAGCATTGTATCAAGCCTATAGTAACTTCTTTTAATAAAATGTGTGTCAACCTTTTTGTAAACCTTAACATCACTCAATAACTCTTCCATAGCAGTAATGTAGTCCACTTGATTCATAACCACTAGTTTTCCCCCCTTATCTGCCTTCATAATTCTAATATTCCTGTTGTTTCTCAAATATGTAATGGCTTGTTGTTCCTCTGGTTTCAAATTGTGTACCTTATCATTGTGTTTTATCCTTCTTAACTGGGATACACACGTTTGTTGAAATGTCTGTAAAGTACCTATTAAAGGGGGATTGTAAGTGCTTCTCTTCTTTATACCATTCATGTTATTCTCAACACTACCTATCTTGATATCATTTAAAATATATTTCAAGTTTAGTTTTCTCAAAAATAATCTAAAATCTATTACTGTCCTTGTGTAGTTGAAATAATTACCAGGGATAAAGGAAAGGCCCTTTTTTAAAAGTTCATTTACAGTATTGTCCAGACAGTGATCAGATAGATTTAATACTTCTATCTCATAATCACTTCTCATAGTTGTTACCACTTCTTTCTGTTCTTTCCTTCCCCCTTCCCCTTGTTTTCCACTACTTGGACCATGATGGACTCCTTTTGTTTCCTTGGTTGTCCACCAAAAAAGGGGGTTAACTTTTGTCCATTGTTACTATTAATGCTTTCTTTATTATCAGTATCAGATTCACATAATAATGCTTGTGAAGCACTCACATCTTCCCCTTCGTTCACCATTAAAGACAGTTCCCCTGTCTCTGTGGAACCAGAACCTATCCCCTGTTTATTTTCATTTGTTGTATTATTGAAACAATTCCCATTATTTCCTTGTTTGAATCCTTCATTTGTAACATAAGCTACTTTATTTTTGTAAGCCAAAATATCTCTCTTTAATTTACCTTGTTTATGGCATACTATAGTGGCTGTGTATCTATCTGCCTTAGCCGCTATACCAAAATAAGTCTTATTAAATAAATGAAAACATGAAAAAGTTTTAATTTTAGTATCAGTTTCACTCATAAGTCCCTTAAAATTGATTATTTGTTGTTCATAATGCTCAACTAAAATTTGCATTAAAGTAATACCTGTCCCATTAAACAAATCCACCAACTTGTCAAATAGAACATCACAATTGTTTGCACAATTCGGAAATTTGCCACAGCGTAATCCCTGTGGTACACATTTGTGTTTAATGCATTCACCAAGATAATTAATTTCAACATCTAACATGACATATCTTAAAGTCAACTTTTCTAAATCAAAAATGCTCTTTCTACATTCGTTCTGCTCGAATGCCTTGTTGGCCGTACTTACTGAATTATTGTCCAAAGTTATATCTAATCCCTCAAAGGGATTATCTTGCATTTTGAAAACATGCTTTAAAATGTCATTGTTGTCAAAAGTTATGTCCATAGCTGAATTAGCAGCTCCCGCTGTTTCTCTGTTCTGTATGTTGTCCGTAATGCCTTCGCGCCGTTCCTCTTCAGGACGTGGATGTACCAATCTTTCATTTTTGGCGATTCCAGCTCTTTCAAGCCCTCTAGTGATCGCTGTTGCAATTACAGTTTATATATGCTCCGAAAACTGGCTAAGGTTTTCAGGGACAGGATGGGTAGATAGATCTAACAAAGCGTCTTGTGTGTCACTCTCCATCGGACAAGGATCCAGTAGAACGAACCCAACACAAATGAACTAGATAACCACAGGAAAGTAGTCTTGAAGACAAAAACAACACTACCAAATCGCTTAACGTCAGAAAAGCACAAAACACTTTGTCATTAGCTTTCATTCACTTTAATAATCATGAACTTCATCAGAATGATCATCTACCCCAACAAACATCTTTTTATCACTTATTACATAGTCACATGTTACAAATCAATTAACATTTAAAATGGCAATGCTAAAAATTATAATACACAAATTTGTAACTTCTATACACATCTATATGTATATGAATGTGCATGTGTGTGTGTATAAATATATATATATATATATATATATATATATATATATATATATATACATACACACACTTAATGAACTTTAAACGTTTTTGTCCCATATTGTAAAAAATAAACATAATAGGGACTACATTAATTGTAAAAAACACTTCAAATTGACTACTTCATTTAAACCTGGTTTTATGTCACCCTCCAAACTAATCTGCCAAATACTTTCTTTACATCCATGAGAATTGGAAAATAGTGTTAGGAAACACAGATTTGGTTAAAGTTATTGGTTCTCATCCTACTTTTACCTATAAAAAAGTTTGCAATTTAAAAAGTATTTTTGAAAGTGGAAGTAAAGGGTCAAGTTCTAACAGGAAGCAGATTGTGTTGAAAAAGGGAACTTTTGCTTTTCATAATTGTAGACAATGTAGGTTTGTTAGCAATTCATCTTCCATTTATTTCAAACATATAAACAGAACAGTTTGGACAAAGAGTTTTTTTGATTGTAATAGCAGTATGTTAGTGTATGTGGCACAGTGCCTTACATGTACAAGTTTTTATATAGGGAAAACCACAAGATGTTTTAAAAGAAGAATATATGAACATCAGTTAGCCATAAAGAAGGGAGATGAAAAAAATGCATTAGCTAGACATTCAAAAGAATGTAGATTTTTTAAAAAGTTTACATTTTCTGTTCTTGACAATATAGACATTGAAGAATTTTCTGGAGATGTTAAAACCAGATTAGAATGTATAGAAAGTATTTGGCAGATTAGGTCGGGGGGGTGACATAAAACCAGGTTTAAATGAAGTAGTCAATTTGAAGTGTTTTTTACAATTAATGTAGTCCCTATTATGTTTATTTTTTACAATATGGGACAAAAACTTTTAAAATTCATTAAGTGTGTGTGTGTGTATATATATATATATATATATATATATATATATATATATATATATATACACACATGCACATTCATATACATATAGATGTGTATAGAAGTTACAAATTTGTGTATTATAATTTTTATCATTGCCATTTTAAATGTTAATTCATTTGTAACATGTGACTATGTAATAAGTGACAAAAAGATGTTTGTTGGGGTAGATGATCATTCTGATGAAGTTCACGATCATTAAAGTGGATGAAAGCTAATGACAAAGTGTTTGTGATTTTCTGACGCTAAGCGATTTGGTAGCGTTGTTTTTGTCTTTAAGCCTAGCCACGTTATTATGCCTTTCAGTATACAGGCCTTGTACCATTGGTGCATCCCACCTAACAACAAGATGTGCAACTGTTTCCAATTCTGTTTTACAGAATTTGCATTTATCTATTTCTCCAACATGTTCAACAGACTTTGTAAACCAATGTGTACATAGTGTACTATCATGGGCTGCTAATATTAACCTTTCATCTTTTGGTTTAAATTTACCTCTCTTTAACCATTCCTGTGTTCATTCCTGATCGACATGAGGTTGTTCCAGAAGTTTTCTGTGCTTGCAACTGTATTATGCATTTTCCACATTTATTGACTTCTCATCTGATCCTTCTCCTCATATTTTTTCTCTTGTTTTTTTGGCAAATTCAGTTGCTGCCTGACTTTTGTCTACTTCTAATTTGATTTCCATTCCTACTTGAAACTGAAATGTTTCTGCTAAACAAAACAGGGTATCATCTTAGACTTGTTTTCCTCATGTTTTCAAACCTTCACTATGTTTGGATCTTGTGAGGTCATCAGATATGTATGCAGACCTATGGTTGCAGATCTACAGTGGATATAATAAGTGTACACTCCCCTGTTAAAATGATAGTTTTTGTGATATAAAAAAAATGAGGCCACAATAAATCATTTCAAAACTTTTCCCACCTTTAATGTGACCTATAACCTGTACAATTCAATTAAAAAACAAATCTGTTAGGGGGAAAAAAACTTAAAAAATAAAAAACGTACAATAAGCTGGTTGCATAAATGTGCACACTCTTAAACTAATGCGTTGTTGAAGCACCTTTTGATTTAATTACAGCATTCAGCCTTCTTGGGTAAGAGTTTATCAGCATGACACATCTTGACTTGGCAATATTTTTTCACTCTTCCTTACAAAAGCACTCCAAATCTGTCAGATTGCGAGGGCATCTCTTGTGCACAGCCCTCTTTAGGTCACCCCACAGATTTTCTATTGGATTTAGGTCTGGGCTCTGGCTGGGCCTTTCCAAAACTTTAATTTTCTTCTGGTGAAGCCATTCTTTTGTTGATTTGGATGTATGCTTGGGGTCATTGTCATGCTAAAAGGTGAAATTCCTCTTCATCTTCAGCTTTCTAGCAGACACCTAAAGGTTTTGGGCCAAAAGTGACTGGTATTTGGAACTGCTCACAATTCCCTCCACCTTGACTAAAGCCCCAGTTCTAGCTGAAGAAAAGCAACCCCAAAGCAGGATACTGCCACCACCATGCTTCATTGTGGAGATGATGTTCTTTTGGTGATGTGAAGTGTTGTTTCCGTGCCAGTTGTACCTTTTGGAGTTGTGGCCAAAATGTTCAACCTTGGTCTCATCACACCATAACACATTTTCCTACATGCTTTTGGGAGACTTTATG
Organism: Protopterus annectens; assembly: GCF_019279795.1. Classification (NCBI taxonomy): domain Eukaryota; kingdom Metazoa; phylum Chordata; order Ceratodontiformes; family Protopteridae; genus Protopterus; species Protopterus annectens. The sequence continues at coordinate 560,972,628 of NC_056748.1, forward strand.
TATTCTTCTGTAAATTTTAGCTGGGCCTGGATGTTTTTCTGTGCAAGAAAAGGCTTCCGTCTTGCAACCTTACCCCATAGCCAAGGCATATGGAGAATACGGGAGATTTTTGTCACATGTAGTACACAATCAGTACTAGGCAAAAATTCCTGCAGCTCCTTTTGTTGCTGTAGATCTCTTGGAAGCCTCCCTGACCATTTTTCATCTTGTTTTTTCATCAATTTTGTTGGGACTTCCAGTTCTTTGCAACTTCACTGTTGTCCCATATTTTCTCCACTTTTTGATGACTGTCTTCACTGTGTTCCATGGTAGATCCAATGCTGTGGAAATTTTTTTATACCCTTCTTCTAATACCTTTCAATGATGGGATCCCTTTGATGGTTTGTAAGCTCTCTGCAAACCATGGCTTTTGCTGTGGCAGGCAACTGAGTAAATGTCATGAAAATCCTACAAGGCCAGCTGAACTTTATTTGGAGTTAATCAGAGTCTCTTTAATTGATGGCAGGTGTGTACCCATAAAGACTGAATACTGTAATTAAATCAAAAGGTGCTTCAACAAAGTATTAGTTTAAGGGGGTGCACACTTATGCAACCAGCTTATTGTACATTTTTTATTTTTTATATTTTCCCCTAACAGATTTGTTTATTTTTTGATTGATTTGTACGGGTTATAGGTCACATTAAAGATGGGAAAAGTTTTGAAATGATTTACTGAGGTATCATTTTTTTTCTATTACAAAAGCCTGGCATTTTAACAGGGGTGTGCACACATTTGATATACACTGTATACATAATATCAATTTCGAGGAGGCCAATAACTCCTTCAGAATGGGGAATATATAATCTTTGTATACACACTGATTTTTCGGTTCATAGGTTCATAGGTTCATACTAGGCTATCTGCCCTAGGGCATTTATAAGCCTAGCCAGAATGTGTTTGGCTTTCGCCACCCATTTTAAATTTATTTTGCTATGCCCTTTTTTGAGGTTAGTATACTGTGCCTCTGTCTAACAGTGACACAGAAGTGATACCCGGGGTAAACCTACGATCTCCCATCCACTCATCAAGATTCCTCTTGAAGACAGTCAATGAGGGACTCTGCCTAACCTGGACTGGGATTTTATTCCAGAGTGAAGGGAGCCTCTGGGTTATGAATCTGTCCCTCCAGCATGTCCTATTTATTTCAGTGCTGAGGTTCAAGTCTCTCGAGCGTGTAGCTCGATGGGATTTGGATTTTCTGAGGTGCAGCATGTCCATTAATTTCGGGTTGGACATGGCTTTATACGTCAGGCACAGATCGCCTCTGAACAGGCGGTATGCCACTGAGTAGAGCTGGAGTTTCTTTAACCGGGCAGCATATGGCATCTGTTTGAGCCCTTTGATCCTCTTGTTGAGGTACTTTTGGGGTCTTTCCAGTTGCTGCAGGTGTCTGGTAAGGTACATCCCAAAAGGGGCATTGTACTCAATTATGGGCCTGATGAGGGATGAGTAAAGAGGCACGATGACCTCCCCTGATCTAGACGTGAATCCCTTCATGATTAGGTGGGCTATATAAAAAGTTTTTCTAACCACTTTGGCCACGTGGTTGTCAAATGAAAGATTGTTATCAACTTGGGTCCCCAGGTCCCTAATTACTTCTTCTGTACTTAATGGATTACCACCTATGTGGTAATTTGTGGGCACTTTGTTTTTGCCAAAGGGGATGACTATACACTTTTTGGCATTTAGCTTGAGGCTATGGCTCTGGCACCAGTTGTCTGTTTCTATGAGGCCCTTTTGGAGGATGCTTGTGTCGGCTGGAGAGTCGATTATGGCGCCCAGTTTGCAGTCATCTGCGAACTTGGACAGCCACAGTCCTTCCGTGTTGGCCTGTACCTCCGAGAAATATATACCAAACAAGAGAGGTCCCAGGACTGAGCCTTGTGGGACACCACTTGTAACTGGTTTGGAGTCTGACATGGTTCCAGCAATTCTAACCATGTGGGTTCTGTCCTTGAGCCAGTTTGCAATCCATCTAGTGACATAGGGGTTTATATTTAAGCTGGTGAGCTTATCTATAATGCCTGAGTGGGGTATTGTATCGAAGGCTTTTGCGAGGTCCAGGTAGGCTGTGTGGACCACCTTCCCCTCGTCAATGGCCTTGGTGACTGTTTCAAATAAATCAACCAGGTTTAAGAGGCAGGATCTGCCCTTAACAAAGCCGAACTGGGTAGGATCCAGTGTTTGTAAGTCCCCAATATCTTTATTTATGAGGTCCATGATGATCCTTTCCATAGCTTTGCAGACCAAGCTAGTCAGGCTTATGGGGCGATAGTTTCCAGGATCCGCTGAGGCACCACCTTTATGGAGAGGGACCACTGTTGCTGTACGCCACTCTTTGGGCACATATCCTGTAGTAAGGCTGAGATTGAACAGTAGTTTTATGTTTGGGTTTAGCTCTTCTTGGAGTTCATGTAGGATGCAGCCGGGACACCATCTGGTCCCACTGATGCTGTGTTTTTGCTTTGGAGAGGGCAGCTCTTACCTGAGCATCTGAGATGTCAGGGGCAGCACTCTGCTGGGATAGATATTTGCCCTTTTGGTGGGAGGGAGAAGTTTGCACTGAACCTGTCAGCTAGGATGTTGGCAATGTCTGTGGGTTCGGTGTATTTTTTGTCATTTTGGACTAATTCTGAGCATATCTGGGAATTACCACCCAGGTTCCTAACATAACTAAAGAAAGCCTTGTGATTATCCTTAGGGTCCTGTGCAATTTTTCTCTCGAAGCTGGCCTTAGACAATTTTATGTGTGCCCGTAGTTTTTTGCTAATACTGATCAGTGATGCCTTCCCTTTTTGGGATTTTGCTCTATCATTTAGTAGCGTCCTCCTTCTATTGTATAGTTTGTTTATGGCTAGGGTCCACCAGACAGGACGTCTGCCTTTGGAGGATTGTGTCTTGGTTTTATTTGGGATCGCATGATCCATGTATTCCTGAAGGTGTTTATAGAATGCGTTTATAAAGGATTCTGCGGTCTGGGCTGTATTTTTCACAGGCCCGAGGGCTTTAAAGGATTCCACCTCAGTTTTGAGGAGTGCGAAATTTGCTTTAGAGAAGTTTTTCACTGTGGTTTTCTGGGCAGGGGTTGGGGTCGGGATGTGAATATCCAGTGAGATTAGTTTATGGTCTGATCTTACCAGTGAGGGATACACTTCTGGTCTGGAGCATAGAGTCCCCATGTTGGTGATGATCAGGTCCAGTATGTTTTCCCCTCTTGTGGGAGTCGTAACAAGTTGTTCCATAGCATTTGAGTTTATAAATTCTAGGAACCTTTGGGCTAGGGTGTTGGAGCTAGAGTAATGCTCCCAGTCTATGTTTGGTAGTTGAAGTCGCCCAATATAATGGTGTTTGGAGAGACCTTCATATTTTCCAGTGTTCTCAGGAAGGCTGAGTGGGGTTCCTGGGTTTGGGAGGGTGGTCTGTAGCAGGCTATAAACTGGAAGGCAGTTTTACCCACTGTTAGTTGCACATGGATAGTCTCTGATGCTTCGTGCTTTGCCACCAACCTGGAGGTGTGGGTATCTTTGATAAATATCGATACTCCCCCTCCTTTTGTAGTTCGGTCCAAGTTTTGGGGCCGAAAAGCATGGTATGAGGTATAACCTGGTAGTGCTCGGGTGCTCTCTGGAGCCCTGAACCAGGTTTCTGTTACTGCACAGATATCGATCTTCTCCATGCTAAGGAGAGTTTCGAGTGTGTGCATCTTGAGGTTTAGACTTCTGGCGTTGAGTAGCATTACTCTTAGTTTCTTATCCCTTGTGATACCTATGGAGGTGGGTTTGTCTTTTGAGCCTTGCCTAAAAAAGGCACTATGGGAGTAGCAAGAGCCTTTGCCAATATCCGAAAGCCCAGGGGTGACAGGTGCAAGCCATCCCTTGCGAAGCATCGTGGCTTGTCGAGCATATCATCCCAAGCTGACAGGCATTGGATCCCTTGGATCATTTGATAAGCATGCAGCATTTTTTGTTTTGTTTTCCTTTCCAACTGATCCAATAACTTTTGGGGCCAGTCACTCACCCCAAAAATGTAAGTTAAAACAGAAATAGTAAATTGGTTTATAGCATGGACTTTACTCCTAGATGTCAAGGCTGTTTTCAGTATTAATTTTAGTTTTCTGAAATATTCCTTACTAAGTTTTATTCACATTTGTTCATGTTTTATTGTTGATCCTTCATTAATTCCCAAATATTTATACACCCCCTCCTGCTCAAGTTCCTTTTATATCATATTCATGTCCCAAACTGATGCTTTCTTGCTGCTGCATATTTCCTGCTTTAAATGTTGCTTTTGCACATTCATCAAGACCAAATGACATTCTTATATCATCTGAGAAAATGTTGACTACTTGCAGTTGTGCTTTCAGTTCCTCATCTGATGAATTATCCAATTTTAAATCATCCACAAAAAGAAGATGAGAAATCTTCACACGTCATTTTCTGAGAGCCAAATTGTAACCATGTCCTAGTCTGTTAAGTAGGCAGTTTAATGGGGTATGGGCAAGACAAAAGAGCAGCAGTGACAAAAAGGCACCCTGAAGTATCTCACTTTGAATTTTTATCGTTAAGATAATAACTTGCCTTTATCATGGCTTAGCTGCAAAGTGGTTTGCCACTGTTTCATGGTCACTATAATGTCACTGACCGATGTAGGGTGCATCTTAAACATTTATAGGCACTCTTTTACCCACCATCATGCCTTTCTACTTTTATTTATATCCTTTTGCTTGTGTTCTTGCTTTAAAGTACCCCTTTAAATCCAGTGGTCCTAAACCAACTTGTTCTATGGAAAGAAATAACTTATCCCACTTAACTTTTGCCCTCTCCCCGTCGCAAATAAATTCCTTTAACTCTTTATTAATTATGGCCCACAACTTCTGTGGTTGTAGGTTCTGTAGTGCAGTGGTAATCATATTTTCCTAGCAAGCAGAAAGTCCTATGTCTGATCTCTAGTGGAACCATTATATTTTTGGGGTTGGGGGTTGGCATAATGGTTGAGATGTTTACCTCATAAACAAGATATATAGGATTTGATTCTCACCTAGGGAAATTGGCTAAGCTTAAAATGGCCCACAAGGACAACTAACATAGCACTTACCTATGAAACTATACATAAACTTAAAGGGACTAGGAACATTTTCACTCCTTGTATCTAACTATCAATGTTCACAATTAAGAGCTTCCAGCTTCTCATTTTTTTTATCACTATCTTTTGTACAGTCTCTTCCCACATATCTTTATCTAATATAATCAAATCCTTTTTAATGCATACACCTAAATATTCTTCCTGACTCCATGGATATGGACCCATTAATCTTTCAAGTACACAAAAACAAGGATTGCTTACATACATACATCATGACTGATCTGCTTCACATCAAGAACAACATACGTAGACATTAGAATACCACTTGTTTATTTTGTACTCTTTACCAATATGTACCTAAATACAAAGAAAATGGGAATGCTTACAACCTGCTTACCTGAATGAATGGACTGTCTACACAGAAAAAAATAAAACTGTAGTGAACTGAGCAGAAAAAGTCAAAGTGGTTGGTTCTCTCTCTCTCTCTAGAATTGACTCCAAGTCAATCACTGTTCAAGCTATTACTGTCCCATCTTCATGAAGTACAATTGTATAGTCATTAACTGCAGTTTCTATAATATGGTTATATTATGCTACATCTAAGAAATGTTTAATCTAATTATAAAAGATCTAAAATTTTTATCTAAAACACATTAATACATTTAATTGAAATTTTATTTAAAATTTCATCTACAACAAATTCTTCTCCAAAACGTTTCTGCAGGTGGGAAAGCCCTGCACCACTTACATCCCCCTTACATAAATGTACTAATTTCTGCAAATAAAACAGAAAATATCACAAACACACTGCACCGCTGCTGATGCACAAACACAAACTTGTGGTTAGGAATTAGCAAGATACAAATGGTTCCCTCATTTGCCTTGTAATTTGTACCTTCTTAACTCCCTAAACCAGACCGCCATTAATTATTTATAGCCTACTGTACTTTTCTATTAAATCTGATTAGACTAAATGAGTCTCATATTAATTTTTAGATATTTTGAGTATAGATTAAATGAGTCTTACATCAAACGCTACTTAAATGTGAGTCTGAGTGTGTGTGTGTGTGTGTGTGTGTGTGTGTGTGTGTGTGTGTGTGTGTGTGTGTGTGTGTGTGTATACATATATATACATGGGTTCCCATCTAATGGCCGAATTAACAGTATGCCGAATTACACATTCCCGAGACGAGTTTGCCGAACTTACACATTGCCGATCGGTTAAACTGCCAAATAACACTATGCCTAATAGAACATGAACTCTACCTGAACATATCCCATAGCGTACCTCATACAACGTCAATCATGGTGGACTTCACAAGCAATGCACTGGAAACTTAAGGTAAGCTTAAACACACTAGTACACACCATAAAAAATGTGCTGTGCCCCCCCCCCAATTAAATATACCAACTCCGAGACCGCACTACAGTGGGAAAACGCATAAATTCACTTTCCCCACTGTAGTGTGCTTTTGGATAGTATTATTTGGCAGTTTAACCGATCGTCAGTGTGTAAGTTTGGCAAACTCATCTCGGGAATGTGTAATTCGGCATTCTGTTAATTTGGCCATTAGATAGGAACCCATATATATATATATATATATATATATATATATATATATATATATATATATATATATATATATGTTACATATATTAACACTTCATGCATTTTCCCTATTCATTTGTCAAACATAACACTCATAACGAAATGTCATTCACTAAGTTGATTTATATTTACTTTCATTCTTCTCCTTGCCCTGAAAAAGACAAAAGCACTCAATGGATGTTTACTGGAAGTTTTTGAATAAATTTGCATCTGTTCATTATTTTGTTGGGTTTTTTGTGTGTTAATGCTTAGAAATGTGTACATCTATAGGTTTATGCATTAACACGGTGTTTATTTCTTATTTTGCCAATGGCCTGGGTCATGGCTAAAAAGTGTCTCTGGAACCAGTTCACTTACACAGTTAAAAAAACAAATTCAACCACTGCTGTCAGCATGACTTTTCAAAGACTAAGTTCTCTTAACTACAGGCAAGCTGCAAAATAAACCTTCTGAGCTAACCAGACTTAAATGTTCCTTCACCACTTAAGTTAGGGGAACTTATTCCAAGAGTAAGTAAACTGTAAATTCATTCTACACAGTGCACACATCATGTGTCTGATATGTTTGTTTTTCTACATCATTCATTCTCAGCAAAACTAAAAAAAATTGCACTGATGAGGAGTCGCATTACTGATAATTTACAAATTACAAATTATAATCATTGTTCATTACAACAGAGTAAGTGCAGCTTCACATCAACTGGACAGGTGTCACAAAGTTGACTCTGACATATATCCCAGTCCCATCCTTACTAATCAACAAAGCCATTTCTCTTTAACATGGTACAGTGTTGGACCACACTGTTTTTTGAAAAAAATAGACTCTAGTTAGTATCTTATGATTGGACTATTACTTACTACAACTACTCAACAGCACACTGACTAACTCACACACTTATTTTTCTAAGCCTTGACAGCTTCTGACCTTCCAAGGGTTAGTTTTTTTAAAGTAGTGGCTCACTTCCTCCCCAATAGTCTGTTGGCTGCTGTAGCCTGGCCCTGCTTTCTGCAATTTACAGTAAAAAGCAGGAATCATGTATTAGAAGGGGATGGCTGGCAGTTCATGACAGCCTGTCTGGTAAGGCTGGAAATCATTCCATACTGCTGAAAGCCATACAGTTGAGAGGTGTGGGTGCTGGTATCTATCCTCCCTTGTTAAAAAATGTACTTGGGAACCAAATCAGTACTCGGGAAGACAACTTCACATCTTGACAGCCTTGATGATGAATGCCCTGTCTTGAAACTGACATTGAATGGTTAAAGTTAATCAGTAAACTGCATAAATGTAGCTTAATTCCACCCTGAAGAAAAATAGACTGCATGTCCTTTCAGCCTGCACATAACTGTGAGAGTGCCCCAGCAGGGCTGTAATGGATTACCAGTGGTAATGGATAATATTGTTGCTCTACACTGGACCTCCTTGATCACTTCTCAGCATCGAACACCGCTGACTATGGCATTCTTTTTAAGCAGCTCTAAATGTCTTGCAGACTGTCAGGCATCTGGCTTATTTAGTCAACTTCCTGCCTCTGAGAGTACAGGCAGAGTATAGTTTCTCTGGTTAATTACTCACCTTCTTACCCATGTACTTTACATGTGGAGATTCAAAAGCCTCAGTTTTGCACCCAGTTTAATTTTTTATGCATTTGCTTTCCCTTTGAGAGATCAATAAAGAGAGTCTTCTTCATTACCACTGTACTAAGGCACATGGCACCTCTCCTTCTTTCAGCATCATGTGCATGGTTTGTTTGTTTTTTAGTATTTAATGTAAAAGACTCCAGTCTAGGATGTGTAGTATTTTTTTTCAGTTTCAACATTTCAAAGGCAGTGGCCAAGACAATTGCACATTCTTGAAAGGATATACCACCTGTGGAGATTATGGGCTGAATTTGTAAGTTGACAGATCTTGTGGTTATTCTTATGAGGGGTTGATGCTCAAGGACTATATGGTGGTCATTGTCAAGTCCCTGTGGGCCCATAAAAAATATTACCCTGCCCAGACATCTAATTTCACCCGAGAGCTTCTCTGTGGTTGCTTATGCTCTGTTCTTCCCCTAGTTTGATTTGTACAGCTCCATTAACCTACGGCTCACTACCACAGTGCATGACTGCCTTCAGCTGCTGCAAAATTCTGCAACCAAACTACCAATTAGTACAGCTTGTTACCAGCATATTGTACTGCTTCTACAGAGCTGTGTCAATCCTTTACTTTCCTTTACAGTTCTGGTCTTAGTCTATATAGTCCTTCACAGTCAGTGTCTTCCTCACCTGAAAGAAAGCACAGTTTCATAACAGAATATGGTTGAATGATCACTGCTGCAGTAGCCTTAGTTATATGGCTTATATCCTGCACTGCACAGGATATAACAGTTGGCCAGCTTCCAAAGCTTCAGGGTACCTTCCACATACCCAAACTGTCAAGCAGCTCCAGCTGAGCTGAATAGAAAACAGGTTTGGGCACCAAGCCCTTCAGATTTTTCCTGACAATCAGCAGACGGAAGCTAAGCCCTGAAACGGCAATGTTAAGAAGAACAACCACCACCACACCCTGGCATAAACAACACACCAAAAACAAAAGGGATGAAGAGAGGGAGCAGCTGCTACAGCAGTGATCATTCGGATATCTACTGGTGTGGCAAG
>NC_056748.1:560984002-560999002 GCF_019279795.1 Protopterus annectens
AAGGTATTCAAGGGAAAGTACAAAAAGTTATGGGAAGAAGTCGAAAGGAAGAAAGAAATTTGCAAAACAGGAAATATAATGGTATTTTAAGAGATATGGAAATATTGTTAGGTAGGAACACTGTGTTCTTTCCAGAACACGTAGAAGGAAATTATATGAAAAAATAAAGAAATGGTAAAAATGCAATTATGTAAACATCAATATTATCTAAAAAGAAGACAGGATGAGGTATGTACTTTTGCAGCATGGTTAAGAAATGTGAACAGATTAATAACAGTAATGAGAGAGGAAGGGAATGAAAATAGTACAGGAGAAGACGTTTTGGTAGTGAAGTAAATCTGGTGCTGGTATGAAAAGAACAATGTTATAAAGGAACTGAACGGGATGCGAGGTAGTTTATTCAGGAAGTATTAAATGGTTTGCAGAAACGTACTACTGCAGCTGAGTTAAATAAGGTATTGAAGGCAGTTAATATAGAGTTAGTTCCAGGAATCGATGGTATAAGTTATAGGATGCATGAAAATATGAAGGAAAAGTGGAACCGATTTTTTTTTTTTAATTGAATGAATGGAGGGATGCAGGAATACAAAAAAGTGAGATATGTGAGGAAGCAATAAACTTTATTTGGAAAAGGGAAATAAGCTGGATACCAGTATCTGGCATCCAGTAGCTCTTAATGATATCGATTGTAACATATTAATGAAAGTGATACAAATGATGTTTGAAAAAAAGTTTAATTCAGATCATTACTAAAGGAATGTATAGGATCAAAGGAAGGCAGAGTTAAAAGATGCCATAGTAATTAGGTAGATAGTAGATGATGTGATAGTAAGATGCAAAAAAAATGAAAGATATGTCAAAAGTATTTGATAGTGTAGAGCATAATCAGATATGGAAGTCATATGGAATCAAGGAAAATACTCCAATCACTGTGCATTGCTTATAAAGGGAATCAAGTAAGAGTATTGGTGAATGGGAGATTGAGAAGACTGAGGTTGAGGGGAAGCTCCATCAGGGATTCCAAATGAGGGTATGTTGTTTACTATTTTAATAAATATTATATCATGGTTATTTTAATGAATATTATATAATGGTTAACGGCGAAGAAATTTAATATGGCAAGATATTCACTTGGAGTGAAGGTGAAAATCCCAGTGATGTTTTATTATGCAGATGATTTAGTGTTGGTAACAAAGAATAAACTTTGAATATTGAAAGTAACAGAGGAAGTGTGAAGGTTATTGGGAATAATATTACTAAATCTGAACAGTGACAAAGTAAGGGTATAGGAGGTGTGGTAAATATGGTGTATATATTTCTCTATGGCAGATGTGTTATTAATAGGATTGTGGAATAAATCAAAAAGATTACAGATATATGGAGGGTATTGAAATGGTAATTTAAGAAAAAATGTATATTTAATTAATTCCATTGTGCCTAGAACATTTAGATTATGTGGCCAATTTGTTTATTTCCCTTGTAAGAGAGAAAATGCATTGTTGTTGGTAATTTTCTCAATATCATGTGGTTGAATACTGAATCCAGTTAAGACAGGCATTTTTTATGTTGAAGAGAAAAAGGGGCATTAGGGTTAGTTAATTGTATTGTGCATATGTCACTATTGAATTTATTTTGGATGTTAAAAATGAGAGATTATCCATAAGATGCATTAGTCAAAAGTATTTGTGAAAAGTATAAAAGTTTGGGGGAAAGAATAAAAATAAGAAAGAGGATGGTAAAAGTTGAAAAAAATGAATATCAGAGCAATCAAAATGCTGTAGAAGGTAGAAATGGTTTTCGATAAGAAAAAAAAACATAGGAAATGCATGAGGAAATAATGAAATAAATTTGTTTGGGATCATAGAAGGATTTCAGATAGGAAATAAGCGGGGGGTTGCAGATGATGAATGAGGAGATTAAAAGACTTTTTACCAGGCCAGGACTTCTGTGGAGACAGACTTTTGACAAACATCCAGTTATGGGACAGATGGTATATAAGGTTATGTCAGAATGATTATGTTATGTTTGTAAAGAATATGAGGCATCCAGTCATACATTTTTGAAGTGTGGATGGGTTTCAAAAATGTTGGACTGGATTTCTAAAAATAATGCATTATGTGATATATGAGATGTAAATATGGACATGTTATATGAATGCTATAATGGTACAACAAAGGAAGTTATCAAAGAAATTGATATGGTACTGTGGGAAATATAGAAATAATGAACAAAATAAATGTTACTTAACCAAAATGGGTGTTATCAGATATAAGAAATAATATCAAGAAGTGGCTGTAAAAAAAGGAGTAGGGATAAAAAGTTGTGACAGAGCAAAGAGGAAGAAATGAATGGTTATATTGTTTTTTGTTGAAACTGAATAGACATGTAAATATGTAAATAGAAAGAAATCTGAATATGAATGTAAATATGTAAGCATATGCATTTGTAAATAAGTAAAGAACCCATACTCTTCTTGACATCTTCCTGTGGATGGGATGAAGGGTGATTGTAGAAGGCGACGGCGAGAGGATGGAGCTATCAAGAGCTGCATCAGTGGAGAAGCAGAAGGACTGTGTTCTGGACTTGCACTGTCCTGAAATGCCTATTACTGAGCATAATGAAGATGGATTCACTATTACTGAACTGCTAAAAAATTAGGCAAAGCAAAACTCTGCTGAAAAGAAAGATGTTTTACAGAGTGATACAGCAGAACACTACGATTCTAGCATTCAGTGATTACAGTTGTGAAGAAATTAGATACTGTCGTCTGTGCTAGCATGTCTGGCTGAAGTTTTGTGCATAGATTTAGATTAATTTGCGTATTATATGCCAGCATGACTAGCTATGATATTGTAAATAAGATGTTATGTGATCCTATCTCGCCTACATTCTGTACTGATGGGCTCGGAGCCGATCCTTCGGCTCCAACTCGGCACGCTTATGCTATAGAGCGAGGCCTCTTATTGGCTGAGCTATCTTTATCCCAGGATGCACCACCACTAATCCCCCAGATCTCGTTTGCCGCTAACAAGCTTAGACGTGGTCTCAACTTGGCTGGGCTAAGTACTATTTATTAGGCTTTTTCATGTCAGAAATTTGCTTACCTTGAACCCAAAAGCTGTTTTAACAGCTATTGTTGTTATTTGAGTGTGATTGGATAATTTCTGTTGAGAAATTCGTAATTTTTTTAGTCAGGGAAGGTTTCCGTTTTAGTTAGAGGGCCTTCCCTGTTGCTTTACTTCTAGTTTCTCTTTCCTGGGTCAAGTACCCGTTCAAATTAGAGGGTCTTGACTCTCTTTCTCTGTGTGTTAACTGTTTAGCGTTTTAAAAAAAAAAAAAAAAAAAATTTTTGGTTAAAGTTGGTTAAATTTGAAACTTTACTTTTGGCTAGTTTGGTGTTTCTCTTAGAAAGCAGTTATGTCTAAAGAACACAAACCCTCCGGGTTTAAGAAATGCACGAGGTGTGGGTTTAAAATGTCCATAACAGACGACCACTCTCGTCGTCTATTGCTTAGGTGCCAAGCACCTACAAGAGTCATGTAGTGTGTGCCACGCGTTCTCTTCAAGAGTCCTCCAGGAGAGGAAGAACAAATTAATCCTCAAGGGATTAATCAAGCCTTCCTTCGAGGAGGCTTTATCTTCCTCTCCGTCTCCTTCTAAAAAAGCGTCGGCTCCGACCAGTCAGTCGGAACCGACCACTAAAAAATCTAAGCAGACTTCTCCATCGGCTCCACGGACTTCGGAGCCGAGGGCGGAACGGTCTGCCTCAATGCCTCCAGCCTCGACCCCTCTGGTTTCGGAGCAGAGGTCTGGGGCATCGAGAGGCGGGTCACCCTCATCGGCTCCACTGATATTGGAGCCGATAAAGGTTACCGGCTCAGACTCTTCCCCCTCGGAGCCGAAGTCATTATCGGCACCGAGGGAAATTTCTTTGAGATCTTCCTCGGAGCCGATAGTTGTTGAGTCCATTCGGAGCCGGTCCCCGAGCCCTTCAGAGCCGATGGAGAAATCGGTTCGGGCCCGATCGGTATCCTCTAGATCATCCAAGATGTCTGATTCAGACATCGACAGGGTGCTCCTTCGACTCTTCCAGTCTCCGGTGTTCCAAAAGCTAGTTTCGGCTCCAGCCCATTCAGCTTCAGAGCCGATGGTCCACTCCCCTACTGTGGTTCCTCCTCCAACAGCTTCGGCACCATTGGAGCCAGCGCTGGTGGAACCAGTGGAGGTGTTAGGGTCGGGCCCGACCCTTGCTCCAACTCCAGCTCTTGGGTCGGAGTTCAGTACACGGACTTCTTCCTTCGGCCCTGGGGGGGAGGCTTCGGGATTGATGCTTTCGGTCCCAAGTCTCCCTCTTGGTGCGTCGGCGGCGGGAGTGCCGTCCACTGTCGTGGCCATGGAGGTGGGACCCTCCCAGGATTCTGGTGGTCCCACCTTCAGGGCTATGAGGAGTGCATTAGCCAAATCTTCTTTGGCTACCTCCACGGTTTCCCCAGCTCCTTCCCTGCATACGGAAACTGGGTCATTGGCAGTCCCCCTGTCTTTAGACAGCGGAGCCCCGGGGCCTCAGGTTACCCCCGCTGGGGTTTCTCCCCCTCCTGGAGGTCCTTCTGAAGCCTCTTCAGAAGAACCCCCCCAGGAAAAGATTATGCAAGAGGAAGCATGTTGACTCCCCTGATGAGTCTCTGACATCTGACACTGATCTCGATGATGCAGAGGGGTCCCCTAAGTCGTCCTCGGATGATGTCTCCTTTGCAGACATCCTTGAAGCCCTAAAACAACGAGGCGGCTGGCAGTCCAAACCTCCCTCTGCTGATGAGTCGGTGTTCCTGAAGGCCTTTGGGGCTCAGCCCTCCGCCTCCTGGGTGTCTCCGCCCTTCAATGAGCTCTTGGATTTGATCTGTCGAAGGGAGTGGGAACACCCAGACTCTGTGGAACCGGTACCTGCTCATCCGAATAAGTTCCTCTCGGCGCCCCGTGAAAAAGAGTTTCTAACTAAAGGTGTGGCTGTAGATGCTTTAGTGGTGGCATCTGCTTCCCAGCAAGATGTAGCAGAGGCTTCGACGTCTGTCCATCCTCCTAATAAGGAGTCTAGGAGCATGGATCGGTATGGAAAGCGCACCCTCAGTTCAGCTGCCTTTACACTGAGGTCCTTGAACTACCTTATGCACTTTACCAGATTTCAGAGGGATCTGATTAAGGAGCTATCCGATACCCTCTTGGGTAACCTGCCTGAGGAGCTGGCCCAGACGGTTGGCTCTCAGCTGGCTACAATGTCGTCCATTTCGAACTCGTCCATGAGGCTCATTTCTTATGCGGCCGAAGGCGAGTAAGCGGCAGTACAGGCATTGCTCTACAGAGACAAGCCTGGCTCTGCCTGTGTCATTTTATGGAGGCCTTTAAGTCTTCCTTTGCCGGCGCCCTTTGATGGGTCCTCCTGTTTGGACCCAAGGTAAAGGACACACTAACCCGCTGTGAACAGGAGGGTAAGACTCTGACTGCCGTAGGGGCATGATTTTCCACTCCCTTTCGGCCTTATCCCAAGGCTAAAAGAGGAGGGAAAATGTGGTTCCATAGATCTCAGAAGCCTTACCCCTCTCAGCAGGAGGATTCCCCTTCCAGAGGTAGAGGAGGGGGAAATTCTTCCGGAAGATGCCTTCCCAGAGGCGGCAGAGGCCCTCGCAGCACTGGAGACCGCGAGTCCTTTCATGGCTCTTCAGTCTTCCATAGTCCCTGAGGGATTGCCCGGCTGTGCAGCTCCGGAGCCAGTCGGGGGTCTTTTCTCGAAGTACCTAAAGGCCTGGGAAGGTATCACTCAGGACCGATGGGTGCTTCGGATTATAGCCGGTTACTCCATCCCATTCTCTCATCCCCCTCCTCAGCCCAGGAAAATCCCGGACCCGCCACCCAGTCAACGGGATATCGCAGCCTCAGAAGTTTCAAAGCTGCTGCAAAAAGGAGTCATCCAACCGATCCCCGCAGACCAGATTGGATTAGGGACTTACTCAAGATTCTTTCTGGTGCCAAAAAAGACCGAGGACTTGAGGCCCATCTTGGACCTCAGCATCCTAAACCGTTCAGTCAGAAAGTCCAAGTTCCGAATGGTCACCCTACAAACCATTCTCCCATTGCTGGAGAAGGGTGTTTGGATGTGCTCCATAGATCTCAAGGACGCTTATTACCATATCATGGTACATTGAGCGTCCAGGAGACATCTGCACTTCAGCCTAGGAGGCAGTCATTATCAGTTCCGTGCGCTGCCCTTTGGTCTCACCACAGCCCCCAGGGTGTTCACCAAATGTTTGGCGGTCGTGACTGCTCACCTGAGAAGTCTAGGATTCCAGGTGTTTCCGTATCTAGACGACTGGCTCCTAACTGCCACCTCCAAGCATCTACTATTGCGGAGCCTACAAGCCACTATATCACTGGGCAATTCCCTTGGAATCACCTTCAATTGGCTAAAGTCTGTGTTGCTGCCATCTCAACGCATAAGATTCATAGGGGTAGAGATAGACTCAAACCGAATGCGGGTCTATCTACCTACAGACAGGATACTAACCATACAGGCTCAAGTTCGAGCCTTACTTCCCAGATCCAAAGCCCCAGACAGAATGGTCCTGCAGCTATTAGGATCCATGTCCGCCACGGTTCTTCTAGTTCCCCTGGCAAGGTTGCACATGAGAATTCTTCAGTGGCTTCTTTCAACTCAGTGGTCCTTTCAGGAACTCCCTCTCAGTCACCTCATATGGATCACGGAATCTTGCAAACGGGACCTTCGCTGGTGGCTAGTGCCCTCCAACTTGGATCAGGGACGACCCTTTGTTCTACCCCCTCCGGTGGCCATTTTGACCACGGACGCCTCCCAGACGGGGTGGGGGGGCATTCCCTGGGCAGGTCAGTCCAAGGCAAATGGCACTCGGAAGAGGCTTTGCTTCATATCAACGTCTTAGAAATGAGGGCAGTGCTTCTGTCCCTTCAAGCCCTTCATGATTATCTCCCTCAGGGCGTAATTGCTGTTCACTCAGACAACATGTCAGTTGTCTGGTACCTGAACAAACAGGGAGGGACCAGATCCTATCCTCTTTGCAGAGAAGCCATGAGAGTTTGGGAATGGGCAGTCTCGACCAAACGCTTCCTAGTGGCTACTCACATACCGGGCAAGTCCAATGTGATAGCCGACAGATTGAGCAGAACCATCCTCTCTCCTCACGAATGGTCACTGAATATAACAGTGGCAAAGCAGATTTTCAGCAAATGGGGAGTTCCGTGTTGCAATCTCTTCACGACTCCTCTGAATACAAAGTGCAAAGAGTTCTTCTCCCTAACCCCGGCTCCGGGGAAGAGCCCCATGGACGCATTAGTCCATCCTTGGCCCACCGACTTGCTTTATGCCTTCCCTCCAGTTCCTCTCCTTCCCAGGGTGATTCAAAAGGCATCTCTCTTGGGGAGCAAAATGATCTTAATTGCTCCTTACTGGCCTCGTCAAGTGTGGTTCCCCTATCTTCGGAGACATGCTCTGGAAGGTCCATGGTTCCTGGACCAGATCCCAGACCTACTTGTTCACCAGTCGGGACTATTCCACCAGTCCCTACACACCTTAAAATTGACGGCTTGGCTCCTCCTCTTCCGACGATAGTCAGGAGTCATACATTGGATCCAGATGTTGTACACATATTATCTTGACCCATAAGTCTGCTACAAAGAAACTGTATTCTAGCAAATGGAAAAGATTTGCTATTTGGGCTCAACTCCGGGGCCTGGACCCCATTTCTATTCCCGTGACAGAAGTACTAAAATTTTTGACTTCTCTTTTCAATCAAGGCTCTTCAGTTTCTACCATCAAGGTACAGTTGGCAGCAATCTCTAATTTTCATGAATCCATAGACCCACCCTTAATGAGCAACAGATTGTGTAAGACCTTCTTGAAAGGTGCTACTCTATTAAGACCTCCGATTTCTCATCCTGCACCTCCATGGGATCTCGATATAGTGTTACGCGCCTTGACTTCTTACCCCTTTGAACCGGCAGCTACATGTGATCTAAACTTCCTATCATGGAAGACAGCCTTTCTGGTGGCGATTACTTCTGCCAAAAGAGTTTCAGAGCTTCAGGCTTTGTCAGTAAAACCCACGTACTTGGTTTTTCACAAAGACAGAGTATCCCTCAGGCCAAATCCTTCCTTTGTCCCTAAAGTTTGTTCTAGTTTCTGCTTACAACAATCATTAGAGCTTCCAGTTTTTTTCCCAAAATACTCTAACAAAGCGGAGTTCATATTCCACACACTAGATGTCCACAGACAGTTACGTTTTTATTTAGACAGGACCAAACAAACAAGGAAAACAGATCAGTTGTTTGTATCCTTTGCAGACAACAAATTGGGCAAAGCTGTCACAAAGGTCACTATTGCCAAATGGATCAGGGACTGTATTACTCAAGCTTATTTTTATTCTAACAAAGAACTTGCCACCTCTGTCAAAGCTCATTCTACAAGGGCTATGGCTACTTCGATAGCATTTCATTCTAAGCTTGCTATTAGTGACATTTGTGCTGCGCCTACATGGTCTTCCCTTTTACATTCATTTCCCAATACAAATTAGATGTGGCATCTAGAGGACGAGCTTCATTTGGTTCCACAGTGCTCAGGAGTGTTTTCCAATGAGCCACCTGGGATTTAGGTGCTAGGGACGCTGTCCCATCAGTACAGAATGTAGGCAAGATAGGATCACATAACATCTTTTAGTTATGTACTCACCATAACTTCAGATGTTTGGGATCCATCTCCACATTCCTAATAACCCACCCTCCTTCCCCCTTCCTTGGAGATCAGAGGATATCAGAAGGTCCGAATCCTGTTGTTTCATCTTGAAACATCTAACAATGTTATATAATCAAGTTGTGCATGTGTGCATGAATGCGGACAAACAAGATCTGGGGGATTAGTGGTGGTGCATCCTGGGATAAAGATAGCTCAGCCAATAAGAGGCCTCGCTCTATAGCATAAGCGTGCCGAGTCGGAGCCGAGAGATTGGCTCCGAGCCCATCAGTACAGAATGTAGGCGAGATGGATCCCAAACATCTGAAGTTATGGTGAGTACATAACTAAAAGTTCTTGCATGTTGATTAATACTGTATTTGTACAGGATATTTAAAATGTTGAACAGTATTCTGTTACATGTCTAAACTGAGCTTGTTTGTACAGAAGATTCTAAATGCAGACTGCCTCAGAGTCAATTGAATTACAGATGATGTCATCAGAATGTGTCCAGTTGCTCTGTGTTTACTTTCAGAGACTGCTGACAGGATGGAACTTTCAAAACAGCTGTTTGTTGATTTTCAAAGAGTGAAATGAAAATAAGAACTGGAACAGTTAAGACTTTAACCTAGCTTATAAAAGAGCCTGATGAAGACAGTTTAAACTGTTGAGTTCAAATCACAGTTCACTTGTGTTCATAGTGGACTTCAGATAGTTCACAGTAGTACTGAGCAGTGGATACCCGAAGGACTCAACAAGAACAGTAAGCCTGCCTTTGCTCTGTTGTAGTATTTAGTTTAGATCAAGGACAGTGTTCTTTAGTCAGATAGGAAAGTATAGCTAATCAGTCAGATTTCTATCCTTCAGTATTAATTTCATTTTCCTGGTGACTGAATTATTTTTGTATATTGAAATTACTGTTTTATATTTTTAATCATTTTGCTCATTATTAAATATTTTTATTATCTTACATTGTAGCTGGTCAATTAATATATTCTGTAGTGATTTGAGAGTGCTTGTACCTGTTTTGATAATTCCCAGGGCACTCTGAAAGCCTGGCTGCTTTAGGTAATCTGCTACCATTTGTTTTGATAGCTAATTTTAATAATTAGGCACCCCTTTAAAAGGGCATGTGGATGCTATGATGGGGAAGGGACACAGCTGAAAATCTGTGTCAGACTTTCCCAGAAGTGTTTGGATGTGTAAGATTTCATTTATTTAAGTGTTAGGGTATCAGAGGTCCTAAACTGGAACATGTTGCTCTGAAGTATGTAATAAGGAGTTATATTTGGGTTGCACAGAAGCATACAGTCCAGTCCCAGGGTATAGACCATGTTTCTGTTGTGCTGCTAGGGGAAAATTGTGAAATATCACTCTTGTTTCAGTGATGGTCTTACACTGGAGTCAGTAGTGAGGACTGAAGTTCCTTAGTTATTGACTCAAGATAGTAGGGGATGTCTCATATTGGTTGTAGTTCAGTAGGATATTTACCAGACGTCATAGAAACTGCACTGAACACTGTTGCTGTTCTGGACTTGTCAATGTTCTGGACTTGCACTGTCCTGAAAAGCTTATTACTAAGCAAAAAGAAGATGGATTCAATATTGCTGAACTGTTAAAAAATTAAGCAAAGGAAAAACCCTGCTGAAAAGAAAGCTGTTTTATGGAGACATATAGTAGAACACTATGACTCTAGCATTCACTGATTAGAATATATGGCAGTAGAAATTACTTTAATACCTAATGATGATATTATGCACAATCAACATTGTCAGGAAAAAGGGTAATCATTCTTTTAGTATTTTTCCAGCTCAAAATGCTAGGAAATTATATGCAGCATTGGCTGCAAGTAGTGGAACTATATAAAAGTTTTCTGGAGAGTATACAGGGTTAAGAAACTCCCAGTTGTGCAAATTTTCAGTAAAAATGATCACTGTATTGACACATACTGTGTATGGGATATAGTTGTAGTTCCTATGGGGCTTTCAGTAAAAGACAGTTGAGATGTTATACATGTTGTAAAGGAATTTCTTTGTGAGATCAGTTTTCAGTCTTTCAAATTACTGAATATTTCTTACTATTATGTGACAAAAAAACTGCTCAGACTGTGTTATGCAGGTCCTAAAACTGAACCAAAAGAGACTTATAATTTTGAATTTCAGGTAGTAAAGAACCTGAGTTTAAAATGTTTTTCTACTATATGTCTTAATGCATATGTAATGAACAAAAAAAGTGTTGGATGATAAGAGTATTATGGAACAGAGCTTGGGAAGTATGGGTGAATTTGCATGTTAAAAATTGGAAATGTGCTCATACTCCAAGCATAATTAATATGAATAGTACTATAGGACTTTTCAGTTATCCAGAGTAAACAAAAACTTGTTTTGGGGTTGGTTTAATGCATATTTAATATAAAATTGTGACAAGAGACAACGTTCACCGTGTAGAGAAAATTGTCATAATATCACAAGCTGTAGAATGTATTATTTTATATGTGAGAAAGAGTGCCTTTTCTTTTTATAATTGTCTTTACATAATTAAACATCAAAATATTTCACAGTCAAATAAAACATCCAGTAGTGTAATGGAAGATGAAAGCTATGAGATGGGATCAAAAACAGATTCAGGTAGTGAACAAAAATATTAATAAAGACACTATGCTAACAAAATCTGTAGAAACGGAAAATAAACTCAGTAATGATGGATGTGAATAAAAGGAGATGCATACACAACAATAGGAAACAGGGTTAGAAAAAGGAAAATAAAAGAAGTAGCAAAAAAAACTGCAAAAAAGGGAAGGTATAATGCTGTGCTATGGGAAGTAATGTTAATAGCAGTATTAATGAACTACAACCACTCACAGTATATGAGTTTTATAGGACATAGCAGGAGATTATTTGGAGCTTTGGGGAAGAATATATTCAGTGGGATAGTGGTACTTTGGGTAAGATTATTCAAGTGTTAGATCTAAGTGGAGATGAGCTTGGTAGTTTAGTTGTGTATGATGTAAGAATACAAGTTCTTTAGCTTATTGTAGTATATGCTAACACAGGAGTGGAAGACAAAAAGTTGTTTGAAACAATGAAGCAGCCTGTCATAGTTAATATGAGAATAGTTATATTGAGGGACATGAATTGTAACCTAAAAACACAAAAAAGAAATAAACATTTATAGGTTTGTTGTAAGGCATGCACCTTAGTGAACTACAGTTGGGTAGGAAAAGATCCTTTTACATATTAGAGAGGAAAACTTACAATAGAGATAGATCATTGCTTGTTATCAGGTGATGTCATCAGGTGATTTGGGAAATATGCACCTTAGTAAATTGCAGTTGATTTAAGAGTGGTCCTTTACATACAAGACAGGCAAACAGACAGGAAAAAGATAGATTATTGCTTGTTATCAGGTGATTTGAGTGACATATCAGGAGGGAAACTGAGGTTTACTGATCATGCTTCAATATGGTTGAAATAGATGAGGGTAAAGGTAAGGTGAGAGAAATGAAAGGAATAAAAAAGACAATGTTTTTTAAGTAAGGTCTGAGGTTGGCAGAAAGTAGCTTGCTCTGGGGAGAACATCTCAGCAGAAGGGACTTTTATAAGTCATGGTGTGCATAGTGGTCAATGTATAAAATGAAATATAAAAATTATATATTTGCAAGTGGAAAAATAATTATGGGAAAATCAGCTTTAGAATAAGAGTATAGTGAGGAGATTTAGACAGGCCTTGCTTCAAGTAGAAAAGTATATAGTCTCCTGGGGAAGTGAGTTGTATAAGAAAAATCATATTACTATGCTACACATGTTATTTACACAAAAGTATGCAGTAAAAGGGAGAAAGAGGAAATGAACTACCTTTTTTAAGTAAAATTAAGGATGAGATATTAGGTAAACTGCAGAAAGGGCAGGAGTGGCTGATGAAGGTTGCAGAAGATTATATGCAGAGCATTCTTAAAAAAGTGGAGAAAAGAGGAGAAGATGGAAAGTGCAGACATTGTCATTTATGAATATTATTGTTTTAGAAATGTTAATTAGGACGCTTGAAGAATTTAACTACATAGTGGATGAAGTTTGAGAAAACAGTGCACCAAGAATGGACAGGTTTTGCTTTAAAAATGAAAGACACAGTGACAGCTGTTTTAGTGAGTATTACATAAAGTGTTTCCTGCAGAAAACAATGCAATAACAGACATGCAAAGTTGTGATGAAACGTAGCTTTAAAAAAAGGGAGAGGGGAGGGGGAAGAGCCAAGATGGCCTGCATCTCTCACCTACTGAAAAGAGCTCTGCAGTGGAAATATTTAAACTACAGGAATCATTTTCTACACCAAAGTCTTCAATTCAACACATTGTAAGGTTTTATCAAAATATTTGGGTGAATTATTAATCTTTTCATATGAGTAACTTTCTCATTACCTTTTGGAAGTGAAGATATATGTTCCTCAAAGTTTTCCTACTTGGATGTTTCTCTGAAGAAAAAACTCCAGTAATTATGTCTTCTTTCCAGGAAAAACTAGACAGCCTACAAGACAACTACGAAAAGAAATGATTTAAAAACAAAATTCCAAAATGCATGAGATTGAAAGAGCTCTAACAGACTTTGATGGAAGAGCAAAGGAAGATGAAATCCATTCAGAATACCTGGTTATTAAACAAATTAGAAGACTTTGAAAAACAAGAAAAGAGATATAATATAAGACTTTTGGGGCTCCCCAAAAAAGAGAATGAGAGATAGTGATAACATTTCTTCTTCATAGATACTTAAATTTCTAAACCTTCAGCCAGGTCTTCCATTTGGTATTCAGGGAGCCCATCTGATGCTGGGTGAGCCTCCTTATCTCAAAGCCCAGTCACCACCTAGATCTATAGTATTCAAATTCATAGCTTTGATAAAAGGGATTGGGATTTAATTGATTTAACTCAGAATGCAGAATATCATTGGATAAATATGTTGATAGCAGATGTGCATCCAGGCTTAACTGATATGAATAGCATCAAGCCTGTGCTGAAATTAAGGGTCTATATCATATAACTGACATTTGAAAATGTCAAGTCACCTTTACTTGACATGAACATTTCAAACTCTAAGTTTGTCGAACTGCCAAATTACAGATTTCTTTCCAAGGGAAGAAATCAGAAGGCCAACAAACAACACCACATAAAAATCAAACAAATTTAAATGGGGGGGAGTTTGTAGCCCCACACCCCCCTAACTAAATATTTTAACTTCGAGACCGCTCTACAGTCGGTAAAAGGGGAGGTGTGACAGAAAAGCCAATCGATTTCTTTCCCTTGGTAAGAAATCGGTGATGTGGCCATTCAACAAACTTAGAGTTCGACATCTTCGTGTCAACTACAGGTGACTCAACATTTTCAAATGTCAATCTTCTAATACAGACCCGAAATTAAGATGTTATTTTTATATTTTATCTTATTAGATTTTAATTTTTAATCATGTGTTCTTAAGAAAGTTTTTAAATGAATGGTTGAAGAGATGTTTAGTATATACCTAATGAAGTATTCATTTAAAAAGCTTGTATTTTTTTATATTGAGTGTGTTTTTATTAACCTTAATAAATAACTTCCATGTGGCCACTTGACCTGATTTCATTTTTGGATTATAGGTTCATAGATTCAGAGGATGATACTAGGCTATTTGCCCAGTGGCCCTTGTGATGACCCCCCACTGGACCAGTAATCAAGGAGCCTCAATCCTCACCACTGGCATCAGTGGGAGACATACACTGGGAGGATGACAAGTACACACACAGTATTTCCATATGCAGCTCTCTGCATCAAGTGCAGTTTCCCTTAAGAGCACACAGAGACCACAGTCAGTCCGGGGTGGTTTCCCTACCTTTCTCCAGTAAGACGCCCCACTGGCATGGCTATAGAGTTGAGATCTCAACCGAGTGACCAAGCCAAGACCTCCAGCACCCTCTCTGCCCAGCCAGTGCTTCGTGTCTCTGCCCAAGTAGCTGACACATGCACTCTTTGAGGTTTGATTTACACACACACACACACACACACACACACACACACACACACACACACACACACACACACACACACCTGGGAAAGCCTGGCACAGGTTTAATAGCTATGCCCCGTTCTGCAAGACTATAAGGTAGTTACCACTGCCACCAGTCAACTCCTTATCAGCTACTTTAAGGCCCTTAACAAAGGGTATCCAGTCTTACTATGTAGTATTAATATTAACACAAATGATAGTTTGACCAAGAGCAAGGCTGTT
>NC_056748.1:561004002-561048027 GCF_019279795.1 Protopterus annectens
TTGGATGTCATCTAGACTAGAATCATCAGATAACCAAAGTCTCACAATCCAGAGTATTGTCCCCATGTCAAGTAATGTCTCAGGTCTTTCAATACCCCTCTCCTCTTGCAAGACTTATTCTCAGGCTGCTGAGCTTAATGGCCTCTTCAGTTTCTCTGGTCCCTCTAGCAAGATATTACACAAAAGTCCTACAACAGACGCTGCTGGTTCAGTGTCTCACCCACTACATGCACAGATTCATCTCAAACCAATTTGCAGGAATCACATCAGTTGGTGGCTGACCACCCTAGTGGTTTCAGATGGTCGGCCCCTGTCCCCACCATTTCCAATAGCAATAGCATGGTAGCCATGGATGCTTCCTTTTTGGGGTGTGGGGGGGCATTTCGGGGAGAAGATGGTTCAAGGTTGTTGGTAATCTACACTGGCCTCAGGGATCAGTCCTTGGACTTCTCCTTTTTGGCATTTACTTCTCTGAAGTCAAGGCCAATGTCAATGGTCTCTGGCTGACTAAGTTTGCAGATGATTGAAAATTAGGAGCTTTCATTGAACCCCACACTGACACAAATGTTCTCCAGGAGATGCTGACACAGACAAACAACTGATGTTGGAGCCATGGACTAAAACTAAATGCCAGGAAATGCATAAAAGTAGCCTTTGAGAAGTCATCCACCCCTGGTAACTATCATATTGACAATAACACAGCCCCTAGAGTTGACTCAGTAGTTAAGGACGTAGGAACACACATAGGTAGTAATCTAGCCTTTGACCATCACATGTCTACAGTAGTGAGGAAATCATTCTATGTCGTGCAACTTATAAACAAAGGTATGGCATCTAAGTCTAAGGAAGTCATTGTTCTACTGTACTCAGCATTCATCAGACCTGTCATTGAGTACAGTGTCCCCCTTTGGTATGTACCTAACCAAGCATATCCAACAAGTGGAACATCCACAGAGGCTTCTCACTAAAAGAACTGGCTTTTGAGGGGATATCTATGCCTGGCATACAGGGCATTGTCAGACCCAACTCTGATGGACCTCCTGCATATCCACAAAGTAAACAGCACCATAATTACTCATTGTAAAGACTTAAACCTTGCCTGTGATATAAATAAGACCTGCTGGGGAGACAGGTATGTATCCCAGAGACTACCCCATCTATGGAACAGGTTTCCCTTCCATGGGAAACAGAGTTCCTCCCTAACTCAATTCAAGTGCAACTTGGACAGTTGGATGGGGAACAGGAAATTCATCCCTGGTTTGGCACTTATGTCTTTAATGGACACAGGCAACCTGTAAATTGTTCATGTCCCAGGCCCATGTGTGTAAATGTTTCATCTCCCAAACCCCTGCTTACACTCATCAAGGGTACCAGAACTTGTTACAGATTTGGGATGCATGGCTAGGCTTAAAAAGGCCCTTGTGGTCGTTAGCCTAGTAAACACCTATGAACCTATTACAGTCAACCATGCAAAAAGTTACCTAATACGAATGCAGCAGACAGAGTGCATTGGATGTCATCTAGACTAGAATCATCAGATAACCAAACTCTCACAATCCAGAGTATTGTCCCCATGTCAAGTAATGTCTCAGGTCTTTCAATACCCCTCTCCTTTTGCGAGACTTATTCTCAGGCTGCTGAGCTTAATGGCCTCTTCAGTTTCTCTGGTCTCTCTAGCAAGATATTACACAAAAGTCCTACAACAGACGCTGCTGGTTCAGTGTCTCACCCACTACATGCACAGATTCATCTCAAACCAATTTGCAGGAATCACATCAGTTGGTGGCTGACCACCCTAGTGGTTTCAGATGGTCGGCCGCTGTCCCCACCATTTCCAATAGCAATAGCATGGTAACCATGGATGCTTCCTTTTTGGGGTGTGGGGGGGCATTTCGGGGAGAAGATGGTTTAAGGTTGTTGGTCATCTACACTGGCCAATCTTCACTTCAATATTTTGGACATGAGGGCAGTCCTTCCAGCAATGCAAGTCTTTCAGGACTCTGTCACCAAGGATGTAATCTTCATCCAGACAGACAACATGGTAATGTATTGGTATATCATTAAGCAGGGAGGAACCTGATCATATACACTTTTTTAGGAAGACATGAGAATGTGGCAGCGGGCGATGTCTTCCTATCACTTTCACATTGCAGTGCATATTCTGGGTACTTCCTGTGTTCTAGTGGACAAATTGAGCATATCTTGGAATTTGATCATATCCCCTTTTTCAGGAAGCCTTGAGAATGTGGCAGTGGTGGTGTCTTCCTATCACTTTCACATTGCAATGCGTATTCCGGGTACTTCCAATGTTCTAGTGAATAAATTGAGCACATCCATTCTTTGTTCTTCAGGCAAACACATTTAACTGTTTTTATATTTTTCATTAAATATAATTTTTATTTATTGTACTTCCAGTCTGCTTTCTTGGACATCCTGGAGTTTGTCCTTACTGTTCAGTGACACTCTCAGTTTGGTTATTTGTTTTGATTCTGCACATTCATTATGCTGTTTCCTTCTATCCTAGTACTTACTTATACATGCCTCTTCCAAGGGAATAGGTCCCTTTTCAACCCCTCTTCCATCCATCCTGGATTTCTTCTTAGACCTTTTCCCAAAAAAGGATTCACTTTCTCAACTATTAAAGTACATTTAGTGGCCATTTCCAATTTTCACATTCAGCAAAATCAATCTCCTATTATTTCTCTAAGGTTTCTAAAGCTTTTCTGAAGGGAAGCTTCCTTTTAAGACCCCCATATTAGGGATCTGGTTTCCCCTTGTAACATTAGTATCATACTTCTGGATTTAAATCAGTCCTTTTTGATCCTGCAGTAGACTTAAAATATCTTTCTTTGAAAGCTCGTTTTGCTGACTGTTACTTTTACAAGGAGCATTTTTGAATTGCAAGCATTATCCTGTAAAATTCCATATATGGTCTTCCATAAGGCCAGGGTGTCTTTGAGAATGAATCTTAACTTTCTTCCAATGTTGGCATCTGAAATGAACCTCATATCAGAATAGTCAATCTGCTAGTATTTTCCCAATCTTTCTAATAAAGGAGATTATACTCTGCATTTGTTAGATGTTCATTGACAACCCTGGTTTTATTTACACAGGACTAAGGATATCAAAACAATCTGATCAACTTTTTATTGCTCTCAAAATGAAAACATTGGTCTAAGTGTATTGAAAGTCACTCTACCTGAGTAGCTTTCTGACTACATAATGTTTATGTATGAAAAGTTGGGACTACCTTTACCTAGTAAACCAAAGGCTCACTCTACCAGGGCAGTAGCTACTTGTACTGCTTTTATGGGCAGAATTCCTGTTGAAGAGATTTGTTCTGTAGCTTCTTGGTCTACTATTCACACATTCATATCTCAACACAAGCTGGCTGTACATTCCATATCCTATACATCCTATGGCTTCACTGTTCTCAGGAACATCCTTCCTTGATACCACTCAGCTGACTTGGTAGCTTAGGAATCTATCTCAAAGGTTGAATCAGATGAAAACAGACAACATTGGATATGAAAGTTATGTACTTACCATAATGATAGATCCATGTTGCCCTGTTTTTGTCTAGTTCAAAATCTCTTCCTCCATCCCCCAGACTAAATTGTTCCCTTCCAATCCTCTTGACCATTTGGACCTGACCAGGGACCTTGTCCCTTGATGGCCTGATGATTGCTGTTCCTCATACTGTTGTCATCCTATTGTGTCAGTCTTGTAGGCAAGCCTGTATATATTCATTGTCAGATATTCTTTTGGTTATAAGCAGGCAAACTCAATCTGATGTATTTGAGGGAGCAGATGGCATTATGGGTAGGGGAGGAGTCAGCACCCTGGATCGAAAGATCCTGAAAAGTGCCTAGGTCAGATCCTGTCAGATCCGGTAACACAAAGGTTGAACAGGATGAAAACAAGACAACACGGCCCTAGCATTAAGATTTGTACATAACTGTCATTTAGTGCTGTGCGTGTTAGATCATTGTGGTTAATTCGTAATTTTTAAGACAGATACTTACAGATGTCATGATTGGCTCAGGGGATGCTTACAATTGGGAATTGAGTAGCAAGCTTGTATGTGGATGTCCCTGAATGTATCTCTCTTAAGATATTTTCTAATGGTGATTGTTTGAGACAATGAATCTACTCCGGGACCTATTGATAAAGTAAGAACATTTCTGCTGTTTTTAAAATGTGATACTGAAATTACGTTTTTAAAACCATTGTGTGAAGATAATGTACATACACATTTTCTAACTGAAGATTAGAATTTAGAGCTTTTTGTTTTTCTCTGCCTTACTTTCAGATTCTAATTTTTGTTTGCAATTTGACCCAGGTGCAGAAGTGACCTATAATTGTCTTGTCACACATATGTACCTCAGAAATGGAAAATGGGAAGTCCAGAGAAAAAGTGGCTCATCAGAAATGTTTGATATAGTTGTCCTGACAATGCCTGTTCCACAAATTCTGCAACTTCAAGGAGATATCACAAAATGTAAGTGGCCATTTGCATATAGCAAGTACAACTGATTATTTTCAGGTATTTTTTATTTGAGGAAAATTACAAGTAACTAGCAGTAAATCAATAACTAGCTATCAGAAGTATATATTATTGTTATCACTGCAGTTTCTGACATGAATGTTAGCAGACTTTGTTTATGAGGGGGATGCTGCCATTCAGGCTTGTTTTATCACTGACAGTTGAAATATCATGTGCACTTCACCAGCAGTAGGAGATCTTTGTAGGATGAGTATACATAAGTGGGATTTCACCAAGCTATATCACTTGGCCACTGTAACCTATAGAACCTATGCAGTGCTTTCATAACTCCTGCTTGCATCTTGTGGCATTGAATTATTATATTAAACAGTATGGTGTCAAACAAAATTGATTTTGTTTAGATGAACAAAACATGACAACCTTCATATTACTGAACATACTGTTTTTGCTTTGCATAGACCTGGTTCCTTTGAATATGGTGTCTGTCTGCAATGCCAGTCTTGCCAGTAGGAATAGACTGTGACATGTGTTTCTGAGAGTTGCTTTATTTTGAAAAGGACACATTTTTAAATAAAGTGTTGATGACTGTAGAGCAGAAGGGACTACTGAATGCAATTGGAAACTTTAAAAATATGAAACTGATGAAGGAGGTACAGCAGACTACTATATACTTAAGTCCTGGCTTCAGTCTTATGCTGAGGAGTTGTTTATGGCAGTAAACTCTTAGTATCGACATACCTCAGGTTTATGTGCATATACCCAAGTATGTTAGCAGAACAAAATTAATTGCATAAAATCACATAAAAATGACAGTAAATAGTAAGAGCAAGTAAAACATGTAAATCAAGTCAGTAGTAGAATTAATCATACTGCACAGTATATGAATAAGCTTTATGGAAACGTTAAGTCTTCGTTTACCTTTAATGCTTTTCACAGTAGCACATTTTTGATGTTAGCAAGGTAATAAATAGCAAGGAAATAAATCCAACAGGAATGGTCCCTGGTAAGGTATCGATTGCAACTGAACAGTTTCATGTACATTCTTGGAGTCTCAAGCAGCCCTTGGTCAGCTGAGTAAAGTGTCCAAGCTGATTGAAAGGGGACTAGGTCTAATAGTACCAAAATCTTAAATGATGTCCATAAAACCACCACCAATTCCTTTAGATTCCATTGCACAAAGGCACAGGGTGACAACAAGAGCTGTCTGTAAGAAGACTGAATGTGGAGTTCAGTACCTTCTACAAACAGTAAAATATATACGGCATTGCAGTAGTGCCAATATGAGGAGAGTATGGGCAGCAGCTGCAAGGTCATCATTTGGGAAAAATATGCATAATGCAAAGGATATTCCTCAGAGGAAAGCATTATGGTTTAATAGCTGCTGTCTCCTGGTTCTTGAACAACAGTAAATGTTGAGGATGACACCAGAATTATACACCCTAGACATGAATTCAAGCCTCTTTCCACTGCATGTAATTATGAGGGAAAAACAGAAGCCATAATTCCATTTCAGGTTGATGAATGGTCATTGACTTAGTATTGGTCTTAGCTATTTTTCATCTGGACAAGTGTAACATACAGAATACTTTCAAGAGACCTGTCACTAGTAGAAGCAAGGTCTCCTCCATTGTTTAGCTCAAAATCTGATGCCTTACAACACTTCAATCTTTAATGACTTGTATTTGAATACTAACACTATGGTGCTACACGGGAGGGAAGGGTTGCTGCATTCCATAGGTTAAGCTATTCTTGTAAGGTTCCATTCTCTGAATGAGAGGGTAATCAGAGTTAGCACTAACCTGAGTTAGTAGAACTTAATGTAGATTTTAAAGATATCATGGCAACTCTCAAAATAAGTGAAAATATTTTAGATTTTATTACTGCAAATCATATAGTTTTGTGTAATTTATGTTCAGCATTCTGGCCTCTGAGCTATCAAGAAATGCTGCTTCACTAAAACCAATATCATAAACTGAATCTCACATCCAACCATCAAAGTTTAATTTCAACACATCAATAGTTCTTGACATTCTAATGTTATTTGGAATGTCATCCCAGATCCTTGGAATAATATTACATATAAACTTTCCCCTGATATTATTATTATTATTATTATTAAGTTTTCTAATATTTAAATTTATGTTATAATTCCTATAATTATAATGATAAACACTGATGCATTATTGCATTGTATAGTGCTTGTAATATCTCATTGAAAATTTTGTAAGCAAAACATCTTATAAATTTATACAATATAAGCTTTACATTTTACAATGTTCATTATATGTTAAATTTTTCACTGGAGGTATCCTTTTTGTAAATTACCTTTGTACAGATTCAATTTTCTTTAATTGTATTCTAGAATAAGTGCAAAAGGAATTAATATATTATAAATTTGGTTGACTGTAAGAACTATATATCTGTAGAAGAATGGCTTCATCCTATATCATCAATGATTTAAATGCAAGACTAGCTATTCTTAATACGTTTGTAGTGCATGGAGCACAGTGATTATGCTCTGATATTCAGAAAGACAAGCCATTTAAGTGCTAATGATGTATAACCCAACCTAACACCACTCCCTGGTAAAGTTGTCAGAGTTAGGTCTATAGCCAGGCAGTAAAATCTGCCAGTACTTGCCAACAAATGACAGTGGCAGAGATAATAGATTTGTTTCTGATCGCTGTCAGTACCAGTAGTGTGTCCCCAACTTCCACAAATAAACTTGCAGGATGTGTTAGCATCCATTTCATGAAGGACATAAACTCTGAAACTCAAATGTATGTCATTATTTTGGGACTTCAAGCCTCAGTAGCTTGTCCAAAAAAACACACCTTTTATGACGTACAGACCAAAATTATGAAGCAATAATCTGGATGTTCTGTGAAAATCTGGACTGTTGAGAGGTATGGACTTGACTGTAAACATAATGAAATGTATTACATCTGACAGCATTTACTAAGTGTTTTATGCCTTTGAAAATCAGCAAAACACTTTGCAATCTCTATCCTTGTAACTAGTAGTACATGGAGCAAAAAATGATCCATGCACTACAAAGATTTATGATAGTACCACCAATTATAACCTTAGTTTATACGTTCTTGACATGAATGCCAAGATTTATCTCTCAAGCTTCACTTGACAGGTGAATATCATGGCATCCTTGTCTTGAACACATAATAAGCAGGTTATGACCAGCAACCCGATCATAATCCCTTCTGTTGTTATATTATTAACATGATTTTTAAAGAAAAATTAGAAGTCTCATATATATATATATATATATATATATATATATATATATATATATATATATAAATCTTTTTATTCTTTAGTTTCATCAGGTATAATTCCATTAAGTACCTTCTCAGTTAACTGTTTTTACCTTTGTATATTACCTGGCATTTTGGGTGACTTAACTGTAATTCCACTAAGTTTGCCCAGTTAGAAAGATATTTGAAATAGTTATAAAATACTTCAGTGTTCACTATCAAATCTACGATGGAAACAGTCTTACAATCATCAGTATATTTTGTAAGCCAACAATGCTTATTGGTTGGTTAAGTTGAAAAAACAGGTTAAACACAGTGGACCCAGTGCTGAGCCCTGCAGGACCCCTGTGCTACTGGGAGGTATTTAGAGACAAACTGAGACAGATTTGCTAAGCAGTTAAGAACCCAGTTAATTAGCAATGGATTAAATCCATACTCTTTTAAGGTTTTAATAATTGAAGTATGAGAAACATTTTTGAATGTGTTAGCTAAGTCAATAAAGACTATTCCAACATTTAAAGATTACTCTAAGGATACAGTAACTAATTCTTAAAATTTCACCAAATTATTAAATGCAGACTTTCCAGAACAAAAACTCTGCTAGAGTAAATACATTGTGATTATCAGTGTAAAGTAATAATCTCCACAAACATCTTTTAAAACATTTAAATATTGACATTAAGCTAATGGTTCCGTAATTAGATATTTCTAAGTTACTTTCCTTTTTATCTATTGGGCACATTATTGTTTTTTTTCCCAGAGCGGTGGAACACAGTAATTCTGCATTTTATTAATCATAGTTTGTAAGATATGTAGTAAAAATATTTAATTCTTTTAAGTATTACTCTAGGAATATAATCTGGTCCAAGTGATATTTTACTGCCTATTTTATTCAGGGCTATTTTGTCCACTAATATGAAGATACTTATAACTGTCAGTAGATAGGTAGTCCAGTGACTCATATCAAGTACTAAAAGCATGTACAAAATAAACATTAAATTAATTTGCCAAAATGTCATGATTAGTCAGTTGTGTACCATTAATATTCCAAAATGTTATTGATTTACTACTCTTTTTATGCAAATTAATATACAGTTCTTTGGTATGTCTAATATTGGAGGACAAAGTTGTTTTGTATGTTAGTTTATTTTCAATTAATCTTTTTAAATAATTTATTTATACTATTAAGTTTACTTTTGTTTAATGAGAAAGAATTCCTTTTGATCTTTATGTCTGGAAACTACTATCCCACTAATAAGTTAAAATAGAAATTTTAGTTCTGAATTTAAAGGAAAATGTTTGTCCATTTCTAATTGCAGCTTTGCATCTAAAGTATTGTAACCAGCATCCAGTCAGCAGAGTTTAACAATACAATCCGATTATCATAATTTATCTTATTGAAATTATATTTCTTCAATGAGTGAGTCTTTAACTTGTAAGTAAATTTAATATTTAAAGTCAAAGAATTATGATCAGAGCATCACAAAGGAGAACCTATTGCCAGTTCTCATATCAGTGAATGTACATTAGCAATAACAAAATATAGTATGTTACTATCTCTAGTAGGTCTAAATTATTTAGAACAAGCATATCCAAAAAAACTCTTTTGATACTGAGTTACAAGCAATATTTAAAGTCCAGTCTATACAGGGGTATTTAAAAATCACCCATTAAAATGATGTTCAGATTTTTACAGTATAACTCAAGAAAATTTGTAATCCAACTATTGTTAGTTTTAATTGTAGCTGGATTTTTTGTGTAACTACAGATTAATATGATTGTGCTCTTGTTCAAACTGCTTATTAGATAAAATCATTATTCTCTCAAACTGAAGACCCATGACTACTTCATTAAAAATTAAGTTGTCCTTACTCAATGAAAGAACTCCACCACAGTTATTTAGTGGTTTGAGACATTCAAATGTATTACATCCTGGAAATACGAGCTTAGAAGAATTCCAGACTTCAGTTATTGCCACAGCATCACTTTTTTCATAGCAAGAATAAATGATAACTTAGAATACTTATTACCCAAACTCCTTGAATTACAATAATACACAGATATACAATTATTAAATCCTTGCCCATTGATTTTTTTACCATGATAAATA
The DNA here is from genome assembly GCF_019279795.1 of Protopterus annectens. Lineage (NCBI taxonomy): Eukaryota > Metazoa > Chordata > Ceratodontiformes > Protopteridae > Protopterus > Protopterus annectens. The sequence goes on from NC_056748.1 coordinate 561,013,892, forward strand.
GGCAGATCTACAAGATATAACAAAACTGTCTGATGTTTAATAGACAGAAAATTTATTCCATGATTGCTAAGATGCAATTTGTCATAAGAAAGCAATCCATACTCTAAAACAAAGTCTTCCCAATAAGTACCTAGTTTTAAATTATATATTATAGAAAGATGCCCAAACACTTATTAAATTAAATAAAATAAATGATTCCACTTTAAAGAAGGCACAACTTCGCTATGAAGTAAAGTTTTATTTTGCTTTCAACGTATTCCAAAGCTTCTAATAGAGCATTCTTCATGTGATTCAGTGGAATTGAATGCAAATAATTAGTTCCACAAAGTAAACATATAACATCATATGAGAAGCACTGTTGTATCTATCAGATTCAAGCCAGATAAACCGGAAACTGTAATACTTGAGTAATCAATACTGCATAACATTCTTCCAGCATTTTTAAATATTGAATCAGATAATATTAAAATTGTATTCTTAGGTAAAGCTGTGGATAAATCATTGCTACTGTCAAATCAGATACCATTGTTGGGACAGAAATGTTTCATTGTATTCAATGTATCACTATGGTCAGCACAAGGAACATTCAATTCATTTTCTTGTTTTACATGTTGTGAAGATATACTATCTACCTCTAAAACTGGGAAATATTCAAGTCACCCAATATATCCCTTTAATTTCCTGTGACTAAGATGTAAAAAAACTAAATGCAGAGACGTTATCGACATGTGACTGTCCCTTCTCAGTAATTTTTGTCTTTATTGCTACTTTCATGTAAAGCACTAGAGGAGGAGATAGGGTCACTAATCTACAGTCATCATCAGTATCTCTTTGCTTAGTAGAAGTAGTATGTTCTTGGGCACAAGGCATACATCCTATGTCCTTACTCAGCACTGAATCCTCCTTCCTTACTTTTTGATTGATTCATAATTTCCTGTTTTTTTCCCCTCTTTTTATGATATTCATTTTTTACTGATCATGTAATATTTTAGCTTTGTGCACTTTTGTCTGCAGGGCTCTATTGACTTTCTGATCTCTTGTTTGTTGTTTAAATTTGTTGAGTGCCTACTTTTATTTCTTCTAGTCCTAATATTTGTGCTTTCATGAGTTTCTTCTAGGTCATTATTTCCACTATTATGTATATCAAAAATGGATTCTTCTTTTAATCTAGTTTCCAAATTTGCATTGTATAATAATACCTCTTGGACTCGTTCATTATTATTTAATAAGATGTCATTTAACGGCCATTGCCTTGCAATTTCCTTGTTACTCTGGCTATTGTTTGTGCCTTTAACATCAGGGGAATAAGTTAAGTTGGCACTATTGGATGATACAGAAATATTAACTTCCAGGTTCATTTAATCTTATATGTTTGTCATAGTCCCACCATTCTCCTTATTAATATTTAACATCTTGACACTGTTGGGTGATACAGAAATATAAACGTGTGTGTTCATTTGTTTCATTATTTTCCTGAATAATATTTAACATCAGGACTCCTTTATTATAATCAGTAAGTAGTTTATTGTCAACATTTCAGTTTTTATTAGTAAGATCATCCTTCTAAGACAAAATAAAATTATTTATTGAGTTTAGGGATACTTCAGAGTCTTTTTTTATTTACAGTTTGCTGTATGAAGATTTTACCCTCCAGAATGCCATGTAGTTTATAGTTTTATACAGTTCATATACATATTAATGCCTCTTGATTTCAAATTCAGTAAGTATACTTCACAATCCCCATACTGAACTAAAATTATAAGATTTTAAATAATTAAATGGAAAATGACTAAATATATCCATATTTAAAAATGAAAGAAAAACTTACAAAATCTTGCTTCACCTAATCCCTACTGTACTTACTTATTTCTTTTTCTTAAATGAAAAGAAAACAGTCTGTGTCAGTTACCTATGACAAGTAAGTCAAAACTCTTTAAATGTAATAAACATATAAAACAAATATTCTTAAGCTATGAATTATGTAATAGTACTAACGATATGAAACAACAAAGTACATCTAAAAATTTAAAAATGTAATACTTGCATTATGTTCACTAAGTTAACAAATGGATTACATTTTAACAAGTGTAATTGACTAGTCGGTACTTAAAAGTACAAATATAGTAACAGAGTACACTTCCTATCTATACAAACTTAATATGTAAAATAATGAGAGCATAAGTAAGTATATATAAATCAAATGTAGTTCGCAAATGTAAAGTAACAAATTTTACTAAATCTTAAACCAAGAAAACTAAAAAGTAGTAAAAGCAACTAACCTGTTATTAATTGTATTAATAATAAGACAAATTTGTTATTATCTCTGATTTGTATCTTTCTTCTTAACAAAACAAAAGTTTAAGACAAAAAGCAAAATTGAGGAATTGTAGAATCATGCAATAATATGTCTGCTTTACAGGATATTTTACATATCCATGGGCTTCTTACTAATGGCTACATCAGCATACCCATTTAGAACATGAGAGATCATAGAAATAACCAAAAAATAAATAAATATATATATATATATATATATATATATATTTATATTTATATATGTGTGTGTATGTGTATATATGTATGTATATATATATATATATATATATATATATATATATATATATATATATATATATGTGTGTGTGTGTGTGTGTGTATGTGTATCTATCTATCTATCTATATATATATATATATATATATGTGTGTGTGTGTGTATGTGTCTGTGTGTGTTCCGTTCAACTGTATAAAGATAAGGGAGATTGATGATGAGGTGTTGCCTTGTCCTTAGAAGGGTAGAAGGCAAATGCACAAAAAGTAAACAAGTATTTAAAAAGTTTCTTAGTTCAATACACTCAATGTTTACATACCAAAGAAAACTACTGCATTAATCATATTATTTAACAATGCAGTAACACTAAAATTAAGCCTAAAGAGAGACAAATTTGCATTGAACATTAAATTAAATTATTCTTATCTTTTCAGAAGCATGCAATAAAATTATTTTCATCATAAAAGACTCTAAGGTAAATTCCTCCATCTGACACCAACTTCAATAGTTTACTTTTGCTGTTCTTTGTTGCCAGTATGTAATTTATTCCTGATCTCCAGTTCAGATTGTGCATGACATAAATCAAATCTTACTTTCACCTGCTAAAGTGCAACCTCTGATTCTAAAACTACCTTCCAAGATTTCAGTCATAGCTTAATGAAGTCCTTGAAAACTATTTTGTTCCTTTTATATTTTTTCATCTCATTGGTCACCCACATTTTTATAAATATTCCCCAAATGTATTCAAAAAATTTACATTTCTAAGGTTCATAGGTTCATACTAGGGTATCTGTCCTAGGGCATTTATAAGCCTAGCCAGAGTGTGTTTGGCTTTTGCCATCCATTTTAAATTAATTTTGCTATGCCCTTTTTCGAGGTTAGTATACTGTGCCTCTGTCTAACAGTGACACAGAAGTGATACCCTGGGGTAAACCTATGATCTCCCATCCACTCATCAAGATTCCTCTTGAAGAGAGTCAATGAGGGACTCTGCCTAACCTGGACTGGGATTTTATTCCAGAGTGAAGGGAGCCTCTGGGTTATGAATCTGTCCCTCCAACATGTCCTATTTATTTCAGTGCTGAGATTCAAGTCTCTCAAGCACATAGCTCGATGGGATTTGGATTTTCTGAGGTGCAGCATATCCATTAATTCCGGGTTGGACATGGCTTTATACGTCAGGCACAGACGCCTCTGTGCAGGTGGTATCCCACTGAGTAGAGCTGGAGTTTCTTTAACCAGGCAGCATATGGCATCTGTTTGAGCCCTTTGATCCTCTTGGTGAGGTACTTTTGGGGTCTTTCCAGTTGCTGCAGGTGTCTAGAAGGTACATCCCAAAAGGGGCATTGTACTCGATTATGGGCCTGATGAGGGAAGAGTAACGAGGCACGATGACCTCCCCTGATCTAGATGTGAATCCCTTCATGATTAGGTGGGCTATATAAAATGTTTTTCTAACCACTTTGGCCACGTGGTTGTCAAATGAGAGATTGCTATCAACTTGGGTCCCCAGGTCCCTAATTACTTCTTCTGTACTTAATGGATTACCACCTATGTGGTAATTTGTGGGCACCTTGTTTTTGCCAAAGGGGATGACTATACACTTTTTGGCATTTAGCTTGAGGCCATGGCTCTGGCACCAGTTGTCTGTTTCTATGAGGCCCTTTTGGAGGATGCTTGTGTCAGCTGGAGAGTCAATTATGGCACCCAGTTTGCAGTCATCTGCAAACTTGGTCAGCCACAGTCCTTCCGTGTTGGCCTGTACCTCCGAGAAATATATACCGAACAAGAGAGGTCCCAGGACTGAGCCTTGTGGGATGCCACTTGTAACTGGTTTGGAATCTGACATGGCTCCAGCAATTCTAACCATGTGGGTTCTGTCCTTGAGCCAGTTTGCAACCCATCTAGTGACATAGGGGTTTATATTTAAGCTGGTGAGCTTATCTATAATGCCCTAGTGGGGTATTGTATCGAAGGCTTTTGCGAGGTCCAGGTAGGCTGTGTGGACCACCTTCCCCTCGTCAATGGCCTTGGTGACTGTTTCAAAGAAATCGACCAGGTTTAAGAGCAGGATCTGCCCTTAACAAAGCCGAACTGGGTAGGATCCAGTGTCTGTAGGTCCCCAATATCTTTATTTATGAGGTCCCTGATGATCCTTTCCATAGCTTTGCAGACCAAGCTAGTCAGGCTTATGGGGTGATAGTTTCCAGGATCCGTTGAGGCACCACCTTTGTGGAGAGGGACCACTGTTGCTGTACACCACTCTTTGGGTACATATCCTATAGTAAGGCTGAGATTGAACAATAGTTTTATGTTTGGGTTTAGCTCTTCTTGGAGTTCATGTAGGACGTAGCCCAGGAAACCGTCTGGTCCCATTGATGCTGTGTTTTTTGCTTTGGAGAGGGCGGCTCTTACCTGAGCATCTCAGATGTCAGGGGGGCAGCACTCTGCTGGGATAGATATTTGCCCTTTTGGTGGGGGGGGGGGAGAAGTTTGCACTTAACCTGTCAGCTAGGATGTTGGCAATGTCTGTGGGTTCGATGTATTTTTTGTCATTTTGGACGAATTCTGAGCATAACTGGGAATTCCCACCCAGGTTCCTAACACAGCTAAAGAAAGCCTTGTGATTATCCATAGTGTCCTGTGCAATTTTTCTCTCGAAGCTGGCCTTAGACGATTTTATGAGTGCCCGTAGTTTTTTGCTAATACTGATTAGAGATGCCTTCCTTTTTGGGATTTTGCTCTATCATGTAGTAGCTTCCTCCTTCTGTTGTATAGTTTGTTTATGGCTGGGGTGCACCAGACAGGACGTCTGCCTTTGGAGGATTGGGTCTTGGTTTTATTTGGGATTGCATGATCCATGCATTCCTGAAGGTGTTCATAAAATGCGTTTATAAAGGATTCTGCAGTCTGGGCCGTATTTTCCACAGGCCCGGGGGCTTTGAAGGATTCCACCTCGGTTTTGAGGAGTGTGAAATTTGCTTTAGAGAAGTTTTTCACTGTGGTTTTCTGGGCAGGGGGTGGGGTCGGGATGTGAATATCCAGTGAGATTAGTTTATAGTCTGATCTTACCAGTGAGGGATACACTTCTGGTCTGGAGCATAGAGTCCCCATGTTGGTGATGGTCAGGTCCAGTATGTTTTCCCCTCTTGTGGGAGTTGTAACAAGTTGTTCCATAGCATTTGAGTTTATATATTCTGGGAACCTTTGGGCTAGGGTATTGGAGCTAGAGTAATGCTCCCAGTCTATGTTTGGGTAGTTGAAGTTGCCCAATAATCTTGTGTTTGGAGAGACCTTCATATTTTCCAGTGTTCTCAGGAAGGCCAAGTGGGGTTCCTGGGTTTGGGAGGGTGGTCTGTAGCAGGCTATAAACTGGAAGGCAGTTTTACCTACTGTTAGTTGCACATGGATAGTCTCTGATGCTTCGTGCTGTGCCACCAACCTGGAGGTGTGGGTATCTTTGACGAATATTGATACTCCCCCTCCTTTTGTGGTTCGGTCCAAGGTTTGGGGCCAAAAAGCATGGTATGAGGTATAACCTGGTAGTGCTGGGGTGCTCTCAGGAGCCTTGAACCAGGTTTCTGTTACTGCACAGATATCGATGTTCTCCATGCTAAGGAGAGTTTCGAGTGCGTGCATCTTGTGGTTTAGACTTCTGGCGTTGAGTAGCATTACTCTTAGTTTCTTATCCATTGTGATACCTATGGAGGTGGGTTTGTCTTTTGAGCCTTGCCTAAAAAAGGCACTATGGGGGTAGCAAGAGCATTTTCCAATATCCAAAAGCCCAGGGGTGACAGGTGCAAGCCATCCCTAGCGAAGCATCGTAGCTTGTCCAGCATGTCATCCCAGGCTGACATGCATTGGATCCCCTTTGAATGACACCAATACTTAAGCCGATTGTTGAAATTGATCATCTTGTCTTCATATTGTGGCATCATTCTTGGTGAGGGTAAGATGCTACTCAAGGTCAGGGTCATACCGGCCTGGACTACATGCTCAGAGAGCTCCTCTATGTCTCTTTTCATGTAGTCCAGGGGGGTACGTCTCAGGTCATTCACACCAGCATGGACAATGACTGAGTCATATTGTACTTGCCTTGGAGTGACCTGAGTGCTTGTGTTACGTGGCGGATCCTAGCGCCCGACAGGCAGCTCACCGTGACCTTCTCCTTGTTCAGCCTGGTGAGCGGGACGTCAGTGTGCCTAAGAAAAACATTACTACATTTCTATGGCTTGGGGAAATTTCTAAAAGTTGACATGAGGTGTATGCAAGGTATACACTTTGCACTGACTTTTTTGAATTCACAGACAACCCTACCATGCTGCTTTTGCATGAAGATATGTAATACTGCCCGGGGCTATCTCTGCAGCCATGCTAGATGCTAATGAGACATTCCAGTGGAGAGTCATATACTAATTAGACTTGTGTTCTCCCCTGGACCTGCCTGCGGCAAGGCATTTATGCAGCCGAACAATTCTACATAGATTAGCATGGCAGCTCAGTGTGATTAACACAGCGAAAATGTCATGTTCATCCACTGTACTAGAGATAACTGTTGAAAGAGTTTAGTAGTCAGGCAGTGTTAGGAGATATGCGCATAAGTGTTTGTGAAGGGGTGAATGTCTGAGTGTGTGTGTGTGTGTGTGTGTGTGTGTGTGTGTGTGTGTGTGTGTGTGAGAGAGAGACCTGTCCAGATTTTCACAGAATGTCCAGATTTTTACATCATATTTTTGGTCTATTCCACATAAATTTTGTGATTTTTTTTTTTGGCAAACCACTGGGATGGTCTGTGGATTGAAGTGACTAAATAATGACATTCATTTAAGTTTATGATTTGATATCCTTCAGAAAAGTGCATGCTATAACAAAACCTTCCTCCCCCCCAGTGTGTGTGTGTGTGTGTGTGTGTGTGTGTGTGTGTGTGTGTGTGTGTGTGTGTGTGTGTGTAAGTTTCTGTGTAGGTTTTTGTGTGACTGGCTTAAAGATCAAGTAGACATAGAGCAAGATGTTGTATTATGCTGACCAGGTCTGTTGTAACTAAACAACCCTGATCAATGTATCAGAATGCAGCTTATGGAAAATCTGTACTCCTGATGTGCCTTGAGATATTAATGTAAGCATGCATAAGTGCACAAAGACCACTAAAAGAAATGTAAGTTTGGTCTAGCATCACACTGCATCTGAGGACATTTACACAAACATATGCACACATCGGAGACATAAAATCTTACATTAGGTATTTAGCATATGTCACTCAACAATCAGTAGTACCTCTGCCATCCATGTAAATGGCTGTTTGACTGAATGACCAGCTGTATTTAGAAATGCAGCCAACCACTAATGGCAAGCATGGGGTACAAGGAAGTTGTCCAGTGCAAATGTGACTGGTGCACAAAACATAATGAATATGGCACATAAGTGGGCTTCTGCCTATGAATGCCATCCCATACTACAAAGTTACAGTTAGTGGCCCATTCAGACCAGAGTACAGTGTTCATCTAGCTTTTAAAAATTTGTCTCTGGTGAACAGTCACACATTGAGAAATATATGGGTTATAGCTACAAATTCAGAAATACTTGTGTTTACATGATTATGCTATTTTTACACTATGCACAATATTACTTCCTTCATTGCTAAGTACTGATGCATTATATTTCATAGTCAGCAAATATTATTAGCTCTTGTACATTTTGCACTCTGCACTTCATAGAGTGGTATACCTCTCCACCATTCTGTGCAAACTGCTTGACCCAGTGTGTGGTAAGTAGGTAAACTGAGTAATTCTTGATGCAGTGTGGGACTAGCAGGCATTACCTCCATCAGAGGCTCAGTGTACTGTAGCACTGACTTTCACGGTACGCTGTGCACAATAGAAGCAAAGTGATTCCTTTTCTGAGTCATGTCCAAGACAGAAAGTGGACTAACATGTCCTCTGCAGAATTCACAACTGTTAGTGAGTGAGGTCTGTTTCTGACCGTGATATCAAAATTTACAGAACTGTTTTACTTTTCTTCTCATTATGCATGCTTACATCCCTTCTAAGAGAGAATTAACTTCATCTTCTAAATATCACAAATCATTTTTGTTGCCCACCTTTGGTGTCACATCATCAAAATGTGGACTTTACTTATATTAATATTATTCTTTATGCCAAAATATTTGTTACAGATCTGTTCTTCTGTTTGCTTCCTTTGTTTGGATCCCATTGTTCATGTTTTTAAGGTAAGATTTATATAAATTGGGTGTATATTATCATATTTTCCAAGAATCATGCCTCTTTAAATTTCTTAATATCAAATATACTACTACTTTATTATATTTGACCCCCTTCCCTCTCGCTTCTGACATCCACCCATTTTCCTCATCAGTTCTGTCATTCCCATCCCCCAAATAGGGCAGGGGGTGGTTGAATCCTAATGTAACCTTGCAGATTTACCATCCTCTTCAGAAAAAGAATACCTTTAGTGGTTTACAACCCCAAGACTGTCATTTTCACTTTAAGAGAGACGGACAAGAACTAGGGGAAGCATCATGTGTATGGTCAGTGGGGGTTGGGATTTTAGGTACTCAGGGAATGGGGAACTCTAACTGGTCAGAGAGAGTATGATGTTGTGGATGTTAGTGATTGTATTCTCATCTCACCCTTGCCCCCCCACAAGCTACAGAATGAATACTAGCCTGCCCACAGGCAAAGAAACACGGCCGAGCATTTACTGGGGCATGCATTAGCCATAAGTAGAACCCTTATCCCTCCTTGCTAGATGGGCAATTTGTCATAAACCTCTGACTATGACTTCTCTGTACCCCTACTCCTCCATTGCCTGAGCTGCTAACTAAACTTCAGTCATCTGGGTCACAGTCAGGGCTCCCACTCCATCTAGGTTACTGTCAGGGCTCCAGCTCCCTCTGGGTCACAGTCAGGACTCCACCTGTATCTGGGTGACAGTCAGGTCTCCAGCTACATCTGGGTTATAGTCAGGTCTCCAGCATCATCTGGATCACACCCAGGCTTCAGCTCCATCTGGGTCACAGTCAGGGCTCCAGCTCCATCTGGGTTGCAACTGAGGCTCCAGCTCCATCTGGGTCACAGCCTGGGCTCCAGCTCCATCTGGGTCACAGCCCAGGCTCCAGCTCCATTTGGTCACAGTCTGGGCTCCTGTTCTCTGCTGTGGGTGTGTACCAAATGTAAACCATTTCTTCACTGCCAATGGTCTTTTGGTCTAATGCTATGTCATACCCTTTTACACACTGCATTTCCTGTAAACATTTCTAAATATTGAAGTCCGCTTAGAAAATACTATATTCCCCATTGTACATGAATCTCACAGTTTGTTCCAATGTTTTAGATCACCTTTTTTGTTATAAATGTATCATCATAGACTTATTCAAATAAACCTCATTCCCAATACTGTGTATTTTATTATTATGCATTCTATGTGAAAACACTTATTTTATCTTTCAGCATGTTTATACAATTCAGCAGGTATAGCATGGGTCTATATTAGATCACTGAACGCTTAAAAAAGTGAAAGGTGATTAATCGACCCTATGTAAGCGAAAGCTTAAAATATCGAAGCAACAGGAACCCAAATTTTTTCCTAGGGAAAGAATTTGGTTGTCCGTTTCTGTTGCTTCGGTATTTTCAGTGCTGTGGTGGAAAGTTATGGGTCGGGTTCGGGTAAGTGTGCGATTGTGAGTGTTAGGGTGGGTTAGGTGAGTTAGGGTTAGGGAGCAGGTGAGGTGAGTGTGCGATAGTGACGGACCTTAGGGTTAGGGTTTGGGTTAAGGTAAGTGGATAGTTAGTGGTGTGTGCATAGTTTAGTTTAGGGTTAGGTGTCAGATTTTAGGTGTATATGTGTGGATTGCTGTTTGTTTGGTGTGCTTGTGTTGTGTGTATGTGTTTTGGAACAGCGATTTTTTTCCCTAGGAAAAAAATTGCTGTTCTGACAGTTCGAGATTGTAAGCTTTCGTTTACATGGGGTAGATTAATCACCGTTTGCTTTTTTAAGCGTTTGATGATCTAATATAGACCCATATAGCATGCATCTATGGTATCTTATTTAAAAGTTTTTTGTTTCTTTCATAGACTCTTCTTCTACTGATTTTTCCAGTCTTTGTTCTCATGAAACCTCAACATGTTCTCTCATCACAACTCTATTAGATTTTTTATTGCTTTCTATAAACCTTCTTATGGCCTTATTTCTCATCCTTCTGTGTTATACAAACATATCATTACAAAACTGTCTGTAGTTTTCTCCTTGAAGGCCAGCCCTATGCACTTTTGTGCACTTTTTATCATAAAACTGTTCAGCTTGCAGTTAGTATATTTTTTCCAGATGCTTATCCACGTGTTTCGTAAGTGCCTTATTTCATTTTAAAAGTTTGTCAGTTCCCGTAGTTTTTATTCATTTATTTATTTTACATTTGTTGACCGGGATAGTCCGACTGGATATATGTCCATTTTCAGTGGAGGCCCGGGTAGAAAAGCTACAAGATAATAATTACACATTGAACATTTAGTAAATGTTAGTTTCAACAGATTACAGTCATAAGCAATACCAGCATTTAACACATACAGTACTAACTTATTATCAAGCACTTTACAAAACATAACATTATTTTCAAAATTATATATACATAACATTATATTCAGGTGTAAGACACATTGAGCATTATACAATTGACCTTTCCTGAAATGGTGTGGTAGAAAAAAGTTAGAAGTAGTTGAAGGTAAGGCACCTAAGTAATAGAGAGGTCAAGGTTAGTGCAAGGACATAACCAATAAGTTGTTTGTGAATTGAATTTATGTTTAAGTCTATACTGCTTATTCTAGTAATTTGCTTTCTTTTCCGTATCCTTCCTCATTTCCATACCATTTATCGTACTGAACTAAATTATTTTTAAGAAAATAGCCACGAATGCGCAAAAAAAAACATGTTTTCTTGTACTGTAAAAATATTTCATCTTCCGGTAAATATATACATATAAACATTTATTTATTTATATTTATATATTCAACAAACATCCTGTACTTCATGTTTCATGCTGAAATATCAAACAAAACATTTTTATTTTATTAATAAAAACATAACACAGGATAAGGGCGAAACACAGCTCTAAGAAATAGCAAGATAGAATGTCACTGATATATCTCATCAACCTCTAAACAACACAGCTTCTCCAAGAAAATAGACTTCCAAGATAAAAAATCCGTTTTCTTTATTGTAGACAGATACCAGAGTTAGCGCTTTCACCTTGCGGTTTCATCAGACTCACTATAAAGTACATAACAATGAGTCTTTAAATACTCGTAAAGGCGGGAAAAAAACACTCAATTAAGGTGCTTAACAACAAATTTGATACTTAGCAACCAACTGATCAAATAAATTCATCTATAAATCTATATACATCATTAAAACATCATTAATAAAACATTAAAATCTAAAAACTCATTCCAACTTTCTAACTATCAATTCATAATAAAAAAACACATAAATTTAATACTTTATTTCATTTTAAGTCTTCTCATCCTTAAAAAAGGTTTTAAGGAAACCTTAGCATTAAGCCCAGGGGCCAAATCTGATCTCAGCTTCAAAATCCATGCATTTTCCCTACTTTCTGTAATAGCCCAAATATCCCCACCTCTAGTAGTAACATTAATCTTCTCTATAATCCTGAAACTAAATGTATGTGTACAATCTGTGTCCATAACATGTTTGGCTAATGCATTTGTAGCATTTTTAATCCTGATATTATATAAATGCTCCCGTACACGGTCCCTCAAACATCTGTTCGTCTTACCGACGTAAAATGATCTAACAGACATGGCATATAGCCAAGTAAACGAGGTCCCTGGACATGCAATCACCCCTAGTCTTAAAGGTGTAAGAAGTGTGCGTTGTAGGATGTATGAAAACTGGATCCCCACAAATAAAATCACAAAAATTACATTTACCACACTTCATGGTTCCAAATGGAAGTGTGGTACCAGGATTATTGGTCATCCTATCACACAACAACCTCTTGATATTCCTTTTGTTCTTATACCTAAATCGTGGGCTATCACCGAGAATGCTATGGATATGTGGATCCACCAACAATATATCCCAATGCTTCCTCACCACATCCTTAATACTACCCACATCTTTAGTATAAAACAAAGAAAAGGCAGTGGAACCATGCATATTGGTGTCAGTATGACCTCGTGTATCCATCCCAATGCTTAATTCAGAAAAATATGGAGCAGCTACTTCAGATCTCAACTCAAAAATATTCTCATGTCCTTTTATAATATCATCCATCGTATAACCCCGTGAGACCAACCTCCTATCCAAATCTGATAAATCCTGGTGGAACCCTTGCTCAGTAGGGTTATACCTGGAAGTCCTCATACTCTGTCCCCTGACAATGTTATTAAAAATATAACCAGGATGCATGCTATGTCTATGTAAAATGGAATTTTTATGGCATGGCTTTCTATAGACCCCAGTATTGATAATGCCATTAGGGAGTCGTTCAACAAATATGTCCAAAAAAGGAAGCTTATGGTATGAAAACTCATAGCTGAATCTAAGATACTCAGTACAAACATTCAAATCAGTTATATAAGATACTAGCTGTTCAACAGACCCCTTCCATAACAGGAAGAGGTCATCTACAAAACGCCTGTAGAACGTAACATGAGCTTGGAAGCTAGGGTGGGGAATCATGTAATCATCCTCCCATTCAGCCATGAACAGGTTGGCGTAGCTATTGGCACAAGAAGTGCCCATAGCTACGCCATCCAACTGTATAAAAAACTCCTGTTCAAAGCCAAATACATTCGTGTGTAAAACAATATCCAAAAAAGTTAACAAGACACTAATCCTATCTTCACTATATCCTGAATGGTTAGTGAGATGCCGCTTAATATAGTCCAAACCTATTCGGTTGGGAATAACAGTGAACAAGGAATTCACGTCCAAAGTAACAAACAAATAATCTTGATGATCAGATACATTCCTCAAGTGTTCATAGAGATCAACTAAGAACTGCTTAGTATCTCTCAAGATGGACCGGTGAGCATCAACAACAGGTCTTAAGAACTTCTCTAAGTATAGGGAAAAAGGCTCTGTCAACCACCCACCACCTGACACAATGGGTCGAAATGGTGGGTTGACTAGGCTCTTGTGGATCTTAGGAAGCCCCTTGATAACCGGGACTAGAGGATGGGGTACTTCCAAGAAAGAATGCAAGGAGTCATCTATGAGACCCCTATTCAACAAATCCTCCAGAACACCACAGATCTTCACACTATAATTAGCTAGGGAGTCATAGGAGATACGTTCGTAAAACTTACAATCATCCAACATTCTCCTCATAGCTTCCAAATACCCTCGTGTGTCCATCACCACAATTCCTCCTCCCTTATCCGCTGGCCTCATTGTGATAGAATAATCATTCATCAGTGTTCTAAGTGCTATTCTTTCACCATGTGTTAAGTTATCCTGCCTTCTTTCTCTTACATCATACATCCTGTAGATATCTTCCTTAACCAATTTACTAAATGCTCCCATTAATGGGTGCATAGGGGGGATGTAAACACTAGGTTTCTTAAAACCACTATAGACAAAGCTATCATCATTGTTACTATTAAACATCAATTTCAACGATAAATTCCTAACATAGAGTTTAAAATCACGTAAGGACTCTTCGATGGTACTATATGTGGTGGGGATGAAAGATAACCCCCTAGCTAAAACAGATTCCTCAGCACTAGAAAGCACACGTGAGGAAATGTTGAACACTAGAGAGTCCCCCTCCCTAGCCACATTTTCTTCAAGTTCATATTCATGGGGGCTCCAGCCGGCAACTTCCTCTTCTGCCTCCCCCTGCTTTGAGACCTCACCCTCACATCCCTCTGATCTATCCTGATGGGAAAAAGGTGTGACTTGTCAAAGCGTAAAGATGGCTCAACGCCATGAGGAGGGGTAGAGGGAGGAGCCTCTGGTACAAGACCTGGTCTCCTCGTCTTACTCCTCACCACTGGATCCATGTTAGACGTGATACTGACAGTGTTGAAATTACTGCCAACAGGTGCATTCTGAACATTGTCATCATCCACTAAAGATACAGTACTAGCAACCTTAGTATTATAATTCACCGTACCTTCAGATCTTATACACTCATTGACAACATTCCAATCTGAATTATCAATAACAACAGTCCCAGGGGTATTGTTATCAGTTCTAATATCAATGTCAGGAGCAACTCCATCACTTTGGAGTACCACTCGTTCCATTAGTCCAGATTCACGTATATCGGAAGATGCTTTATTCAAACTGTTCTGATCAATAACGACATTACTCGCTTGTCCCTGGTTAAAATGAGGCCAAGTGAAGATGTTACCACATCTAAAATCCACAATGTCCCTATGTAGCTTCTGTCTCTTCTGTCCCAAAAGTCTCCGTTCAAACTGACCAACGGAATCTAACATTTGACACAAATGACTGTCTACGACTGGTAATGAAAAACATGAAACCAATTTCTCCTGTTGAGCTTGAATACTACGCCTGAGCTCATCCTCTATAGGGCGTAATATTCATTTAAAAGGCGCATGTAATTGAGGCTTACCTCGATATTTAGTTGCTGCCACCGAAATAACAACTCCGGATGGCTAGTCCCCGTGGTCGGCATCTTGAGGACTCGTAAGCCCCTCGGTATAATACGTCGTTGTATACAAACATCGAAATGCAGTCTCTGCATCTGCATCCTCTTCAATTTAATAAAGTCGGATTCCATTGCTTCCAAACCAACACGAAGTCCCTCATGGTCCGTAAACTCTGCGTCATCTCCCTGCGACCCTTCCGGTTCCTGGTATAAAGCCAAGGGATTGGTACATTCTTTAAGACATTCAGCAAACCTCTCAGTAGAAAAACCAACTTTCTGTTGGCCAAGTCCAGTCACATTCAAAGTTCTGTTCACACAAACATTGCCACTGGCGTTCCCACCAGCTGTATCCTTAATTACATATGGTAGTTCGATCTGTTCCGTTATGACATCAGCCATGCCCCTATTCCAACACGAGCAGCAATATAACAAAGTAGTATAAAAAGTTGTGGAATAAGGTAAACGCCCAATCCAAACAGCAAATAAAGCAATAAAAACGTAACACAGGATAAGGGCGAAACACAGCTCTAAGAAATAGCAAGATAGAATGTCACTGATATATCTCATCAACCTCTAAACAACACAGCTTCTCCAAGAAAATAGACTTCCAAGATAAAAAATCCGTTTTCTTTATTGTAGACAGGTACCAGAGTTAGCGCTTTCACCTTGCGGTTTCATCAGACTCACTATAAAGTACATAACAATGAGTCTTTAAATACTCGTAAAGGCGGGAAAAAAACACTCAATTAAGGTGCTTAACAACAAATTTGATACTTAGCAACCAACTGATCAAATAAATTCATCTATAAATCTATATACATCATTAAAACATCATTAATAAAACATATTAAAATCTAAAAACTCATTTCAACTTTCTAACTATCAATTCATAATAAGAAACACATAAATTTAATACTTTATTTCATTTTAAGTCTTCTCATCCTTAAAAAAGGTTTTAAGGAAACCTTAGCATTAAGCCCAGGGGCCAAATCTGATCTCAGCTTCAAAATCCATGCATTTTCCCTACTTTCTGTAATAGCCCAAATATCCCCACCTCTAGTAGTAACATTAATCTTCTCTATAATCCTGAAACTAAATGTATGTGTACAATCTGTGTCCATAACATATTTGGCTAATGCATTTGTAGCATTTTTAATCCTGATATTATATAAATGCTCCCGTACACGGTCCCTCAAACATCTGTTCGTCTTACCGACGTAAAATGAACAGACATGCATATAGCCAAGTAAACGAGGTCCCTGGACATGCAATCACCCCTAGTCTTAAAGGTGTAAGAAGTGTGTGTAGGATGTATGAAAACTGGATCCCCACAAATAAAATCACAAAATTACATTTACCACACTTCATGGTTCCAAATGGAAGTGTGGTACCAGGATATTGGTCATCCTATCACACAACAACCTCTTGATATTCCTTTTGTTCTTATACCTAAATGGGCTATCACCGAGAATGCTATGGATATGTGGATCCACCAACAATATATCCCAATGCTTCCTCACCACATCCTTAATACTACCCACATCTTTAGTATAAAACAAAGAAAAGGCAGTGGAACCATGCATATTGGTGTCAGTATGACCTCGTGTATCCATCCCAATGCTTAATTCAGAAAAATGTGGAGCAGCTACTTCAGATCTCAACTCAAAAATATTCTCATGTCCTTTTATAATATCATCCATCTTATAACCCCGTGAGACCAACCTCCTATCCAAATCTGATAAATCCTGGCGGAACCCTTGCTCAGTAGGGTTATACCTGGAAGTCCTCATACTCTGTCCCCTGACAATGTTATTAAAAATATAACCAGGATGCATGCTATGTCTATGTAAAATGGATTTTTTATGGCATGGCTTTCTATAGACCCCAGTATTGATAATGCCATTAGGGAGTCGTTCAACAAATATGTCCAAAAAAGGAAGCGTTTTGTAGACGACCTCTTCCTGTTATGGAAGGGGTCTGTTGAACAGCTAGTATCTTATATAACTGATTTGAATGTTTGTACTGAGTATCTTAGATTCAGCTATGAGTTTTCATACCATAAGCTTCCTTTTTTGGACATATTTGTTGAACGACTCCCTAATGGCATTATCAATACTGGGGTCTATAGAAAGCCATGCCATAAAAATTCCATTTTACATAGACATAGCATGCATCCTGGTTATATTTTTAATAACATTGTCAGGGGACAGAGTATGAGGACTTCCAGGTATAACTCTACTGAGCAAGGGTTCCGCCAGGATTTATCAGATTTGGATAGGAGGTTGGTCTCACGGGGTTATAAGATGGATGATATTATAAAAGGACATGAGAATATTTTTGAGTTGAGATCTGAAGTAGCTGCTCCATATTTTTCTGAATTAAGCATTGGGATGGATACACGAGGTCATACTGACACCAATATGCATGGTTCCACTGCCTTTTCTTTGTTTTATACTAAAGATGTGGGTAGTATTAAGGATGTGGTGAGGAAGCATTGGGATATATTGTTGGTGGATCCACATATCCATAGCATTCTCGGTGATAGCCCATGATTTAGGTATAAGAACAAAAGGAATATCAAGAGGTTGTTGTGTGATAGGATGACCAATAATCCTGGTACCACACTTCCATTTGGAACCATGAAGTGTGGTAAATGTAATTTTTGTGATTTTATTTGTGGGGATCCAGTTTTCATACATCCTACAACGCACACTTCTTACACCTTTAAGACTAGGGGTGATTGCATGTCCAGGGACCTCGTTTACTTGGCTATATGCCATGTCTGTTCGTCATTTTACGTCGGTAAGACGAACAGATGTTTGAGGGACCGTGTACGGGAGCATTTATATAATATCAGGATTAAAAATGCTACAAATGCATTAGCCAAACATGTTATGGACACAGATTGTACACATACATTTAGTTTCAGGATTATAGAGAAGATTAATGTTACTACTAGAGGTGGGGATATTTGGGCTATTACAGAAAGTAGGGAAAATGCATGGATTTTGAAGCTGAGATCAGATTTGGCCCCTGGGCTTAATGCTAAGGTTTCCTTAAAACCTTTTTTAAGGATGAGAAGACTTAAAATGAAATAAAGTATTAAATTTATGTGTTTTTTATTATGAATTGATAGTTAGAAAGTTGAAATGAGTTTTTAGATTTTAATATGTTTTATTAATGATGTTTTAATGATGTATATAGATTTATAGATGAATTTATTTGATCAGTTGGTTGCTAAGTATCAAATTTGTTGTTAAGCACCTTAATTGAGTGTTTTTTTCCCGCCTTTACGAGTATTTAAAGACTCTTTGTTATGTACTTTATAGTGAGTCTGATGAAACCGCAAGGTGAAAGCGCTAACTCTGGTACCTGTCTACAATAAAGAAAACAGATTTTTTATCTTGGAAGTCTATTTTCTTGGAGAAGCTGTGTTGTTTAGAGGTTGATGAGATATATCAGTGACATTCTATCTTGCTATTTCTTAGAGCTGTGTTTCGCCCTTATCCTGTGTTACGTTTTTATTGCTTTATTTGCTGTTTGGATTGGGCGTTTACCTTATTCCACAACTTTTTATACTACATTTTTATTTTATTCCTTACCTGCTCGTTTTTATGTCTACTCATCCATCATTTGCCTCACTTTTTCCCTCTCTGCCTTCTTCTTTACTTGTAAGATAATGAACCCATTTTCATAATCGACTTCTTCATTATATTGTGTGTTTAGTTCTCTTTTTTCTTTCATTTTTCTGCTACTGGAAAGTGCTATCATTTTGACTGTTTTGTTTTATACCTTCAGATACAAGAGTAACTTCATTATCAGCCCCTTCCTGCTAAAACACTGTATCTGAGATGCTGTAAATTTTCATTCTGTCCTCAACTTATGGGTTCAGATCTGATCCCTCGGATCTGACTCAGCTGCTGAAAAAGCTCATGGCAACCAGAAATCTCTCGAGCTACTCCCTTACCCAGAATGCACCAACCCCAAGTACCTCAGATCTATTTTGCCACTTGAAAGCGAAAGATGTGGTGCCAGCTTCTCTCGAGCAGGTAAGTGTTATTTTATTATACAATTCTATTTCTTCATTCTGCATATCTAAATATCTAAATACTTATAAAGCTACGTAAGACTCTTTATCACTTCTATATCATTAGTCTCCCTTACCTTCCTTTTTTGTACCTTTGTACTCCTTCATATACTTTTGTTAGTATATATTTTTCTAATAATATACACTTACTCTAGTTCTTTAAATACCATTGTTTCTTGTATCCTTCTGTCTAATATAAAAAAAATCTTTTGTTTAGCTTATTGTAGTGTGTGGTATATGTTACGATATATATATATTTTTTTGCTATGGCTGATAAAGATAAACGTCCGACTGGGTTTAAGAAATGTAAAAAGTGTGGGCACAAAATTCCATTTTTTGGATGCCCACGCAGTGCGTGTCTACTGCTTAGATCCACTCCACCTGCAGGAAAACTGTTCTCTCTGTCATGCTTTCAACCCAAGAGCTCTGCTTGAATGTAAGAACAAGCTCATTCTGAAGGGATTACTTCCCTCTTCTTTTAGTGAGGTACTATATGGAGCTTCCCCCTCATCAAGTACTTCTTTGTCATCTTCCAAATATTCAGACAAATCTAAGAGGAGGCCTTTATTGGATCTGACATCTTCCTTCGACCCTAAATAGAAAAAAAAAACTTAAGTCATCTGATCCAACTTCAACCTCAAATCCTAAATTGAGAAAGAAAGACTTCTTGGATCTGACCTCACCATCGGATACAAGACCAAAAATAGCTAAAGATACTTCAGATCAGAGTGCTTCAGATTCAACGCAGGAAGCATTGGATTTGACACCCGGTATTCCCTGTCTCCCCAGAAACCAGATACTGTCCATCAGTGAATCCAGTCCCCTCTCCTTTTTGGATAGACCAAAATCTCCATCAAGAGTTTCCACTCACTGTTCCATCAGCCTTACAGAACAAGACATGGAGAGGTTAGTGAGAAAGACTCCCTTGACGTAGAGCATGTCAAGCACCCTGTCAGCTCCTGCCACTTTGGGTCAGGAGATCTGACCTTCCACTACACCTCCTTTGCAAGTTCCTCCTCCAACTCCCTACTTAGTCTTGGAGTTTTCAGATCCGAGTCATCCAGGATTGTCTGCATCAGATCTGAGAATTTATTTATCCTCAGATCAGAAGTTCACTCTGAGCTCTTCATTTCCATCAGATCAGGAGAGGTCTTGGAGTCAGGGCTGCTCTGTTGGATCTGGGGTTTCACAGTCAACTCCGAAGTTTTCAGAGCTGTCTCTACACCTCTGAGCCTTGGCACAGGTTAGTTCAGCTCTGACTTTGGCCTTTATAACCAACTCATAATAACCCACAAACTCCTCCACTCCCCTGGGAACCCCCCTGCTCTACATAACCTACTTTACCCAAGCATCAAAACTAGAGTTCTGTGGTCAAATAAAAAACTCCTATTAGAAGTAACCAAAAACAATAATTCTGCAGGAACTTCCCTCTATAGCAACACTGTTGCCAAACAGTGAAACAACCTTCCCCCTAATATCACAGCAATAACTTCCCTTACCTCCTTCAAAAAAACCTTAAAATCCCATCTATGACATATTTGGCTATGTAACTGTGACATCCCTGACTAATCTCTTATATGTACTGTGACATCCTTGACTAATCTATTATAAGTACTTCTAATCTACTAGCACTTCTCTCTGTCTAAACACTCTTCTTTTCCCACTAAGCATCCTCTTCCTTTCTCTGTCCTAACTGATTTACCTACTCCTCTCACCTTCCTATACTAACATTTATTACACCCATAGCCTAATATCCATCTTCGGTGTACTAGCACTGTTTTCTTGAATACCCTGCTTTATGCTTCTACCACCTAATGCCCTCTACCAGCTCCTCCTCTATCAACATATCATTTCCCCTTAATATACTTCTTCTTTCTGTCCTTTACTCACAGCTGCCCCTCGTCCACTAGGTCTTCAACTCATAGGTTCATAGGTTCATAGGTTTATACTAGGCTATCTGCCCTAAGGCATTTATAAGCCTAGCCCAAATTTTTGTGGCTTACGTCACCCCTTATATGAAAAAATACTGTGCCCATTAGTTTGTTGTGCCTCTGTCCAGCAGTGACACAGAGATGATTCCCGGGGTAAACCTACGATCTCCCATCCACAGGTCTAGATTTCTCTTGAACAGAGTCAGCGAGGTGCTCTGCCTCACATGGACCGGGATTTTATTCCACAGCATAGGAGTCTCTGAGTGATAAATCTATCCCTCCAGCACGCCCTATTTGTATCCGTGCTAAGGTTTAAGTCGCTTGCTCTAGTGGTTTTGGTGGATTTGGATTTTTTGAGGTGGAGCATGTCCATTAATTCCAGGTTGGACATGGCCTTGTATGTCAGGCACATGTCACCTCTGAGCAGATGGTATGCGACTGAATAGAGCTGGAGTTTCTTCAATCTGGCAGCATATGACAGATTTTGGAGTCCCTTTATCCTTTTGGTGAGGAACTTTTGGGGTCTCTCCAATTGCTGCAGATGTTGGGTGAGATACATCCCTAATAGGGCATTGTACTCGATCATTGGTCTGATAAGTGAAGAGTACAGGGGAACAATGACCTCACTAGATCTGGATGTGAATCCCTTCATGATCAGGTGGGCAATGTAGAAGGTCTTTCTAACCACTTTAGCAACGTGAGTGTCAAAAGAAAGGCCACTGTCAACCTGGGTCCCCAGGTCCCTGATAACCTCTTCTGTGCTTAGTGGATTGCCACCTATATGGTAGCTTGGGGTTACCTTGTTTTTCCCGAAGGGTATGACTATACATTTTTGGCGCTTAACTTCAGGCCATGGCTCTGGCACCAGCTATCTGTTTCCGTGAGTACCTTCTGAAGGATATCCGTGTCCGATGCACTTTCCACTATGGCCCAGTTTGCAGTTGTCTGCAAACTTTGTCAGCCAAAGTCCTCCCATGTTGGCCTGTACTTCTGAGAAGTAGATGCCAAACAATAGGGGCCAAGGACCGAGCCCTGTGGGACACCACTTGTGACCGGCTTGGAGTCTGACATAGCGCCAGCAACTCTAACCCTGTGGGTTCTGTCCTTAAGCCAGTTAGCAACCCATCTTGTGACATATGGGTTTACATTTAAGCTGGTAGTTTTCCTACAATACCCGAGTGGGGTATTGTGTCGAAAGCCTTTGCAAGGTCAAGGTAGGCTGTATGGACTGCCTTTCCCTCATCAATGGCCTTGGTGACTGTTTCAAGAAGTCGACCAAGTTCAAAAGGCATGATCTTCCCTTGACAAAGCCAAACTGGGTCGGGTCCAATGTCTGCAAGTCCCCTATATCTTTGTTTATGAGCTCCATTATGATCCTCTCCATAGCTTTGCAGACTAGACTTGTTAAGCTTATGGGGCGTAATTACCAGGGTCCGTGAGGCCGCCTTTGTGGAGTGGGACCACAGTTGCCGTATGCCACTCCTTGGGCACGTATCCTGTGGTAAGGCTGAGATTAAACAGCTGCCTTATGTGCGGGTTTAATTCCTCATTTAGCTCATGTAGCACACAGCCGGGACACCATCCGTCCCATTGATGCTGTGTTTTTAGCTTTAGAGAGAGCAGCTTTCACCTGCGCATTTGAGATGTCCGGGAGGCTACACTCGGCTGGGATAGTTATCTCTCCTTTAGGGGAGAGGGAGGTGAAGTTTGCACTGAACCTGTCTGCCAGTATGTTGGCAATGTCTGTGGGTTCAGTGATTTTTGTATCATTTTGGACTAATTCTGAGCATATCTGGGAGTTTCCACCCAGGTTCCTAACATAGCTGAAAAATGCCTTATGATTGTCCTTTGAATCCATGGCAATTTTTTCTCAAAATTGGCCTTAGTTGATTTTATGAGTGCTCGTATTTTTTACTAATAATGATCAGGGGTGACTTCCCTTTTATGGATTTTGTTCTATCATGTAATAGCTTTCTCCTCTTATTGTAAAGTTTGTTAATGGCTGGGGTCCACCAGACTGGACGCTTGCCCTTTGTGGAAAGAGTCTTGGTTTTATTTGGGATTGCCTGATCCATGCAGTCCTGGAGGTGTTCATAGAAGGCATTTGTAAGGGCTTCCAGCTTGGGTTGTGGTTTCCACTGGCTCAGGGGCCTTGAAGGATACCACACCAGTCTTGAGTAGTGTGAAGTTTACTTTAGAGAAGTTCTTCACTATGGTCTTTTTGTTTGGGGTGGGGCGGATGTGGATTTCCAGTGAGAATAGTTTATGATCAGATCTCACCAATGAGGGATATACTTCGTGTGGAGCATTTTGTCCCCATGTTTGTGACAATGAGATCTAGTATATTTTCTCCTCTTGTGGGAACAGTGACTAGCTGTTCCATGGCATTTGAATTTATGAACTCCAGGAACCGTTGGGCTAGAAAGTTAGGGCTTGAGTAATGTTCCCAGTCTATATTCGGTAGTTGAAGTCACCCAATATGATGGTGTTTGGAGATACATTTATACCCTCCAGTGTCTTCAGGAAGGCTGTGTGGGGTTCCTGAGTTTGAGAGGGTGGCCTGTAGCATGCTACAATTTGTAGAGCAGTTTTGCCTATGGTTAGTTGCACCTGGATGGTTTCCTAAGCTTCATGCGTTGCCACCAACCTGGAGGTGTGAGTATCCTTTATGAATATGGATACACCCTCCTTTTGTGGTGTGGTCCGGGTTTTGGGGCGAACGCATGATATGAGGTAAAACCTAATAGTGCCAGGGTGCTCTCAGGAGCCTTGAACCAGGTTTCAGTTACAGCACAGACATCGATGTTCTCCATACTGAGAAGGGCCTCGAGTGCGTGCATTTTGAGATTTAGACTTCTGGCATTGAGCAGCATTACCCTCAGTTTCTTCCCATTTTTGTTTTCTAGGGTGGTAGGTTTAGAATTTGAGCCTTGCCTAAAAAGGCACTATGGGGGTGGCAAGAGCCTTAGCCAATATCCGAATCCCAGGGTGACAGGTGCAAGCCGCCCCTTAGCAGCGTGGCTTGTCAAGCATGTCATCCCAGGCAGACAGACACTGGATCCCCTTTGAATGACACCAGACATTAAGCCAATTGTTAAAGCTGATCATCTTGTCTCTATATTGTGGCATCATTCTTGGTGAAGGAAGGATACTGCTCAGGGTTAGGGTCATACCTGTCTGGGCTACATAATCAGAGAGCTCCTCTATGTCTCTTTTCATGTAGTCCAGGGAGGTACGTCTCAGGTCGTTCACACCAGCATGGACAATGACTGTGTCATATTTGTACTGAGTCATATTTCATCCTTACCTTAGAAATTAAAAATATATATATAATCCAATTAGTCTAGAATTAAATTCTGTTTGTGAATGCAATCTAATTATCAATGTTATAATCAATAGATGTAGGGATGTATGATACAATGTATACCATTTGTCTTATGTAAAATTTAGCCTCTGTATATGGAGCTTTTCTCCCTGGGCCTCCACTGAAAAAGGACATGTGTCCAGTTGGACTTTCCCGGTAAACAAATGTAAAATAAATAGTAAATTAGGGAAGTTCTCCTTGGAGCAGGGAGGGACTATGATCTAAAGGCTTGCCCCTAAGGATATGGGGTCCTCTTACTTTCTGGGAGTCTGCCTTTGAGGTCATGGAGAGAGCCTTGTCTGCTTCTATGACAAAGATGGGTCCCTTCCCCTCGGATCCTCAGTCTGGCTTGCCATCTCTTCACTTGGAGTCTCATCTATCCCATAGGGGCAGCTGGTATTGAAATCCCAGGCTTCCCAGCAGGGTGTTTCCACCTCTTCTGATACCTCCCCAGAGCATCTCACTGAGGAGGTCCCTAAGAAGAGATCATGCAAGAGAAAGCACTTAGACTCCCCTGAGGAGTCAGTCACAGAAGATACAGACTTTGACAAAGGTGAAGGGTCCCCACGGTCACTTCCTGAAGATTTCCAGTTTGGAGACATCCTTGAAATCCTGAAGCAGAGACATGGCTGTAAGTCCAGCAACTCTTCATCTAAGGAATCTGTATTCCTGGGGGCATTCAGTATTGGCCCGTCTACCTCATGGGTGACTCTACCCACTGATGACCTCATAGATTTGATCTCTCCATGGGCATGGAAGACCCCAGACACCATTAAGTCAATTCACCGGTGACCAGACAACATTTTGACAGAAGACAAGCTGTTTTGGACAAAAGGGGTGCCTGTTGATGCCATTGTTGTGGCAGTGGCCACTAAAAAGGAACTCTCCAAAGAAACTTCCACTGTCCATCCACCAAACAAGGAGTCTTGGGTAATGGACAGGTTTGGGAAGCAATTCTATTCTTCAGCGACCTTCGCCTTAAGGTCTCTGAACTATTTGACACATTTTCACCAAGTAAATGAAAAAATGAAGTAAATCAAAACCATGACACTCGATAGTCGAACAAATGTATTAACTTACACTTGCTAGTATCTGGAATTTATATGTGCACGTACGGCCTTGACATGCTTCTTAAAGATACAGCACGCTTCACTTGCACTCTGATCTACATCCTCTCTCTTTGAGAAATAGATCATACAATGCTATGAGTCTATTTAGCATGCAGAAATCACAGGTAATTCTTCATCATGCATTATACAATACTAAGTACATATATACTATATACTAAGTACATATATGTATTTCGAGATTATAAAGTGAATCCATATATATATATATATATATATATATATATATATATATATATATGGATCTACTTTTCTTCATCGAAATTACACTTGTTTGAAAAAGAAAAGTACAGCCCTACTGCAGTGAAAGTGCACTTCAACGAAACTGCTCTTTTGCTGAAGTATAGTCACCAGATCAGCTAACCCAAACAAAAAACACACATAAAAACATCTTTTGCAGGGGGGCAAGCCCCCATGCACCCCCTACCCCCCCACCTTAACATTCTCACTCCGAGATCACACTACAGTGGGGAAAAGGGAATTTTCCCTTATCCCCACTGTACCACAATCTCGGCACTAGTTTGTTTAGTTGTACATCAACACTAAATGTTGATGTACAACTAAGATTAAATGCAAACTGCATGTTTTTATTACTTCTTTTTTTTTCTTTTCTTTTTATCTTCACACAAAAGTGCATTTTTGACAAAATGCATTTTTGTAGAAGTGCACTCACGAATTTACATTTCATTAAAACGTAAATTCAATGTAGTAAATGGATCCCATATATATATATATATATATATATATATATATATATATATATATGTATATATCTATATATATATATATATATATATATGTATATATCTATATATATATATATATATGTATGTATATATATATATATATATATATATATATATATATATATATATATATATATACAGACAATCAAGTCCACATTGTTGCATATTTTATACTAGGCTTTGATACTCGTCCATATTGTCTGATATAAAACTGGGCATTAGATTAAACAACTGGAAATGTCTCTGCAAATTGTTTGACCTGTTGTTGGAATGTTTGGAACATTTTCTGGAAAGGAATCAGAATTTTGACCACATTATGGTATGGGAACAGTGTCTGATTTACTCTTAGATTTAAAGTCTGCATCACAGAAACAATTTTTTAAAAGCAAACTTCACACTTCTCAGGACCGAGGTGGGAAGTTTCGAAGCCCCCGGGCTAATGGAAAATGCTATCCAAACCACAGACTCCTTTACAAATGCACTCTATGAGCACCTACAGGAATGCATGGATCGTGCCATCCCAAGTAAAACCAAGACTCACTCCTCCAAAAACAGGAGACCAGTCTGGTGGACCCCGGTCATAAATAAACTATACAACATAAGGAGGAAACTATTACATGGTAAGGCAAAAATTCCAAAAAGGGAAGGCATCCCTGATCAGTACTAGCAAGAAACTTTGATCCCTCATAAAATCATCAAAGGCTAGCTTTGAAAGAAAAATCGCCAAAAACTAAAGATAATCCGTTCTTTAGCTACATCAAGAATCTGGTTGGCAACTCTCAGATCTGCTCTGAGCTGGTGCAAAATGGCACAAAATACACTGAATCCATGGACATTGCCAACATCCTGGTGGACAGGTTCAGTGCAAACTTTACCCCCCCTTCCCCCCAAAAGGGCCAGTGTCTATCCCCGAAGAATGCAGTCCCCCAGACATCACAGACACACAGGTGAAAGCAGCCCTCTCCAAAGTAAAAAACACAGCATCAGTGGGACCGGATGGTAACCTGGGCTGCGTCTTACACAAGCTCCAAAATGAACTAAACCCTCACATAAATTCACTGTTCCAACTCAGCCTTACCACAGGTTATGTACCCAAAGAATGGCATACAGCAACAGTGATCCCGCTCCACAAAGGTGGCGCCACAACGGATCACAGGAACTATCGCCCTATAAGCCTGACTAGCCTGGTCTGCAAGGCTATGGAGTGCATCATCATGGATCTCATAAACAAAGACATTGGGAACCTCCAAACACTTCACCCTACCCAATTTGGCTTTGTTAAAGGCAGATCTTGCCTCTTAAACCTAGATGACTTCTTCGAAATAGTTACCAAAGCCATAAATGAGGGAAAGGTAGTCCACACAGCCTACCTGGACCTCGCAAAGGCCTTCAACACAATACCCTACTCTGACATCATAAATAAGCTTACCAGTTTAAATATTAACTCATATGTCACTATATGGGTTGCAAACTGGCTCAGGGATAGAACTCACATGGTCAGAGTCGTGGGTGCCATGTCCGATTCTAAACCGGTTACAAGTGGCGTCCCACAGGGCTCAGTCCTGGGACCCCTCTTGTTCAGTATATACTTCTCTGAGGTGCAGGCAAACACGGGAGGACTGTGGCTTACCAAGTTCACAGATGATTGCAAACTGGGAGCCATAATCGACGCACTGGCTGACACAAGCATCCTGCAGAAGGGCCTTACAGAGATGGATACCTGGTGAGAGAACCATGGCCTCAAGCTAAATGCCAAAAATTACATAGTCATCCCCTTTGGGAAAAACAAAGTGCCCACAAACTACCACATAGGAGGTAATCCACTAAGTACAGAAGAAGTAATCGGGGATCTGGGGACCCAAGTAGATAGTAACCTCTCCTTTGACAATCACACTGCAAACGTGGTTAGAAAAACCTTCTATATAGCTCACTGAATCACAAAAGGGTTCACATCTAGATCAAGAAAGGTCATTGTGCCCCTCTACTCATCGATCATCAGGCCCATAATTGAGTACAATGCCCCATTTGGGATGTACCTCACCCGACACCTGCAACAGCTGGAGAGACCTCAGAAATACCTCATCAAGAGGATCGTGGGCCTCAAACAGATGCCCTATGCAGCTCGACTAAAGAAACTCCAGCTCTACTCAGTTGCTTACTGCCTACTCAGAGGCGATTTTTGCCTGACGTACAAGGCCATGTCTAACCTGGAATTGTTGGACATGCTCCACCGCAAGAAAACCAAATCCATTAGAGCTACATGCTCCAGGGATTTAAACCTTAGCACAACAATAAATAGGACATGATGGAGGGATAGATTCATATCCCAAAGGCTTCCCACGCTCTGGAATAGAATCCCAGTCCATGTTAGGCAGAGCCCCTCGCTGACTCTCTTCAAGAGAAATTTTGACGAGTGGATGGGAAATCATAGATTTACTCCTGGGATCACTTCTACGGCCCTGCTGGATAGAGGCTCAGGAATATAGTCTAAAAGGGAGGTGAAAGCCAACGCATTCTGGCTAGGCTTATAAATGCCCTAGGGCAGATAGCCTAGTACCTACCTATGAACCTAATGTTGTGATGGTGATGATGATTCTGATACAGGAAAAAGATGGATATACTATTGGTGTAAGGAAGCAGGAACAACAATTTTAGGACCTTTGAAAATAATGCCATCTTCCATCAACAATTCATCTCTGTAAGGAAAATAGGTTTGCACTTTAGGTGGTACACTGGATTGCTTTGACGGCCATCCACCATTAATGTAGTGATTGAGCTTCTGCAAAATTGGATCAGTCTGAGTGTGACCTCTTAAGTCATCAAGTCTAGTGGTGGAAAAATTATGTGACATCACAAAAAAGTCAAAATTCTCTGTGTCAAGCTGTTCTGTCATATTTCTGGGAGATCTGGTTAAGGTATCAGCTAGATAGAAAATTCCACAAAACAGCTCCCGATGGAAACGGACTGAAAGTACTCCAAAAATATGAAAGTGTCAGAAGCAAATTAAGCATAAACAGAGAAAATTTTATTATAAAACAAATCAGTAAGCGCTTTTATTTTTTATAAGTAAGAACTTCGTCAGGCAAATGCTTCTTAATTTGAGCATACTGCATCTCAGTTTGGGTTAGTGTTCTAGATGCATAGGCTACTGGTCTGCATTCTTGAAGTATAACTGCACTAAGACCAAATTTTGAAGCATCACAGGAAAGAGTAACTGGTTTGTTCACATCATAGTATCCTAATGTAGTTGGGGTGACAATTTTCTGCTTAAGGTCGTCAAATGCCTTCTGGTGCTGTTCCAGCTATGACCATACTACATTTTTGCATTTTAACTTTCTTAAAGGTGCTGTCAATTCACTGAAGTCTGGTATAAACTTGCCTACATAGTTGGTCATGCCTAGAAAATGTTGTAGCACTTGTACATTATCTGGTGCTGACCTCTCAAGAATAGCTGCTTGCTTGATCGGGTCTGGTCTCAAGCCTGCACTTGTAAACAAATTACCTATGTATGTAACTTCTGGAAGTCAGAATTTGTACTTCAGAAGATTGAGCTTCAAGTTACTTCACATGCTCTGTCTAGAACTTTCTGAGGTTTCTGACATGCTCTGCTTCACCACTGCCTTCAACCAATAAATTATCTACTATTATGACACAAGAATAACCCCCATAAAATTGCTCCATTGCATGCTGAAAGACTTCACTTGCAGAATTTATTCCAAATGGCATCCTTAGGAATCTGTATCTGCCACAGTACCAAAAGTAGTTAGAAATGAAGATTTGTGATCAAGCATCACTTGCCAAAATGAACTCTTTGCATCCAAGAGAAAACAGTGGCATTCGGTATTAAAACAGTAACCTCTTCGACTGTGTGCATTGGATGATAGGGTGTCTTTAATACTTTGTTCAGATCTCTTGGGTCAATACATATTCTGATTTTGTCTGAGCTTTTTTTGTGAGCTGCGACCATGGACAACACCCATTCATTTGGTTCTATGACTGGACAAATCACACCTTGCTGCACCATTTTATCCAACTGAGCCTTAACTATATCCTGCATAACTATCGGAACTATTCTTGCTGGTCTGACTACTG
Source organism: Protopterus annectens (assembly GCF_019279795.1). Classification (NCBI taxonomy): domain Eukaryota; kingdom Metazoa; phylum Chordata; order Ceratodontiformes; family Protopteridae; genus Protopterus; species Protopterus annectens. The sequence goes on from NC_056748.1 coordinate 561,044,436, forward strand.
GCATGACCTCTGGGTCTAACTTCATGGGATACACAACTGGAAGTTTGCCTAACGTATCAACAAAAACATCAGCATACTCTGAGAAAATGGCTTCAGAAAAATTAGAACTTGGAAACGCACTTACATGATGAATTTCTTTAGCAAAAGAAAGCAGATTCATTCTTAGACTATCTTTGAGACCCGGTAAAGATTGCACTGGTCTTCAGACTACAAAGAAGTTGTAACAGTTTTTTGGCCAAATAACATGAAAGCATCACTGAGCCTTCAGTCTGAATTTCTTCGCCTCCATAAGCAGCAAGTCTTGCACCACTAGCTACATTGAGTTGTTCAGTAGTCCTCACTTTAGCAAATGTGTCTGCTGATATAACATTACACTTTGAACAGCGTCTACTTTAAGCTTTGTGGATCTTCCATTCATCCGGACAGTATAAAACACTTCACTCCTTGTTAATAAATTCACTGCATCAGCTCTTTCATCAAGCACTGATACACCATCTACATAGAAAGCTGACTGCTTTGGCTCTACTTTCTCAACTTGCTTCTTTATGTGACCTTTCTTTACAACTGTGTGAGGCTTACTTGATTTGCAAAACTTTGGGAAATGGGTCCATTTTTTACACTTGTGACATTGCTGACCAAATGCTAAGCACTTCTCTCTTTTAGACTCATGAGTTGCACCACAAGTGCGACAGTTAACATTAAACCTAGACTTGAGTTCTACTGATTTATGCTTGTACTGCACTGAGCTGGAGCAAGCTCCTTTCTTAGAACTTAATGGAAAGTTACATGTCTTCCCTGGAAACCTTGTAGCTGCCATGTGCTTAGGCCTGCTTTTGTTTGCCACATGTTGCGTGCTATCTACATTTGCTCTGGGGCCAACTGAAACTATGTTCTTGTCACTCACAGGCATACTTGCGTGTTTTCTGTCACCTCATGGATTTGACAAATCTCTATGGCTTTGCTCAACATTAAAACACTGTCACAAAGTAAAATCTTTCTCACACCAGCACTGTTAATACCACACAGAAGCCTTTCCTTTATCAGCTCATATTTTAAGTCACCAAACTGACACGTTTTAACTCTCTTTCTCAGGCCAGTTATATAAGCTGCAAATGTTTCCCCTGGTTTTTGATCTCTCTTGTAAAACAAATGCCTCTCTAATGTAATATTTGTTTGAGTGTTACACATTTCTCTGAACTTGCACTTCAAACACTCGTGGTCTTCTCTTGATTCAGCCTGTACAACGATATAATGGTTTTCACCTTCTCCTTCATATAATGCAGGTGCATACACAAATGAACACTCTCTCTCTATGACCTCTGACCAAGCTAGGTTTAGCAAAATGAAGGTACTGGTGTGTGCATCTCTAGCTGCATAAGCTGCTTGTATAAAAACATTGTTCTCTTGCTCAGATATTCTCCAGTTCTCTGCAATATTCTAATCAAATACAAGTGGTAGGGGCTTTCAAAATCTGTCTGCCATATTAACACATACAGTAAACACTCAGTTAACCAGAACTCATGCAACCAGAAAAAAAAAATGTGCATTTTCTGTTTTCCCCGTGCAGAAACATACCTTACATTTTTAGAATTTTGGAGTTTTAAAAAGGAAGATAAGAATAAATTCCCTCTCTCCCCAACCTAAGAACAAGTGAAACCAAACAAGTAGTATAGGGTAAAGTATTACTCAGGCCTATTTTTAATAGTAACTCTCAAGCAACCAGAAACTACAGCTATCCGGCATCTACCGATCCCCATGGGTGCCGGTTAACTGAGAATTTACTCTACTGGTAAGGGGTTTTGCAGATAAACACAAACATACACGTAGTACCTGAATAATTGGACTTTGTAAAAAAATGTCTCAGGCACTTTAACACTCATAATATCATTTTACAACGCTAAAGTTATTTATCATCATTTAATAACATCTCAAACAAATTCATGATGGAATGAAATAAACTCCCGGGCACTGTACTACTCTTGTAATATCATTTTTCAAGCAAACACCTCTTATCAGTGTAAGAAACATATCAAATAACTGCACTATGTGAATTAACTGGACCTCTCTTGCCCAAAACTCAGTAACATTTTGAAGTAATTGCACTTTGCGAATAACTGCACACAGCACACTGAAATGTCTCCGAAATGGTGGTACCTTGCTAGGCAACTCTTTACAATGCAAGAAACACTCTGTAATGGAGGCACTTTGCGAATAGACAGACTCAGCACAAGAAACTTTTCAAAATGGCTATACTTTGACTGTATTTCACAAAGTAGTTGCACTTTGCACACAATAACTCTTCAGAATACATGCACAGTAATAAGCATACACTTGTAAGCACTTTTACACACTTTGAAATACTTCAAATAACTTTTGTTATGCCCTTGATACAACATGAAGTCATAGTTATGCCAAAACATAGCACTTTGCCAAAACACATGCAGTCGCATTGCTTTATTTTTGCTTAATGTGCCCTTTTTGCCCTTATTATATTCGTTTTGCTTGCTTAAGGATACGGCATAGAAACAGAGGAGGAGTTAGAACAGCCTGAGCAAGTAGCTTAAAGGGACAATCCCAGTGTTTAAAATTCGGGTCGACAGTAAAGCTGACCACTGCCACGCCTACTTTTTACGTCACTCACTTTCCTCACCCGCAGTGTCCTTTTTCTTTTCAGCATCCTGTATAGCTTCAATCCCAATCCTATATTTTCTCCCAGTCTCAACTACGGCTTAGTTTTATGGTCCTGTCTCAGACTGTTGAATTTTTTGTATCATATTTTCAGCCTGTTAACCTGTGATTCTATCAACTTTCTAAGTTTGCAAGATCAGTATTTAAAAATGTCCTGATTTCTTACTCTAAAATGCTGAGAGGTATGGCAGGGTTCCTTCACTGCTTTGCAAGTTATCACTACGATGATAATTTAGTTTTAGTGCGATCGGTCATTGTGGTTAATTTCTGCAGTAGCCACAATGAACGATCATTGAAAAAAAACATTTACTGTCCAGAGCAGTTGTTCCCTGCTTTATTGTAGGCATTTTTTTTTATTTTCTTGCTTTGAGTTTGCACAGGTAGTCTTGCGTTGGGTATAAGTTACAAACGTAATTGTAAAGTTAGTTATCGGAATTAAATTATGTCTAGTATTAGTAGATGACCTTGCAGTTCAGTTATATTAAGTGCAAGCTGTGAAATTTGGTAGGTATCTGCTCAAAAGTGGGATTACCTCCCCTGTTTATTTTGATCTACGAGTGATTATTTCACATCCAGTACTGCTGACTCAGGTGTGTGCTTTAAAGTGTTTATAGTCAAAAAGATTATCTTTGTTTAACCTGATTCACGTGAAAGCAGTTTTAAGCGTGTCCATTGATTGTGAGTGCTGCACAAAACACGTGGGTACTGGCTGGGAATATTTTTCTTATAATGTCAACACGTCTGTCTTGAGGCATGTCTGTTAAGCAGCATAATTAGGCGCTTAATACAACTGATTAATGTCTTCAGAATTAGTCAAGGTTACATCAGTGGCTGAAATTAATTAATTAATTATTATTCATATATAAATGAAGTAAGCAAATGGAAGACAAAACGTTAAAAATTT
>NC_056748.1:561048527-561113527 GCF_019279795.1 Protopterus annectens
AGTTTAAAACATAACATCAGCATTTAACACATACAGTACTAACTTATTATCAAGCACTTTACAAAACATAACATTATTTTCAAAATTATATATACATAACATTATATTCAGGTGTAAGACACATTGAGCATTATACAATTGACCTTTCCTGAAATGGTGTGGTAGAAAAAAGTTAGAAGTAGTTGAAGGTAAGGCACCTAAGTAATAGAGAGGTCAAGGTTAGTGCAAGGACATAACCAATGAGTTGTTTGTGAATTGAATTTATGTTTAAGTCTATACTGCTTATTCTAGTAATTTGCTTTCTTTTCCATATCCTTCCTCATTTCCATACCATTTATCGTACTGAGCTAAATTATTTTTAAGAAAATAGCCACGAATTCGCAAAAAAAAAACATGTTTTCTTGTACTGTAAAAATATTTCATCTTCCAGTAAATATATACATATAAACATTTATTTATTTATTTATATTTATATATTCCACAAACATCCTGTACTTCATGTTTCATGCTGAAATATCAAACAAAACATTTTTATTTTATTCCTTACCTGCTCGTTTTTATGTCTACTCATCCATCATTTGCCTCACTTTTTCCCTCTCTGCCTTCTTCTTTACTTGTAAGATAATGAACCCATTTTCATAATCGAGTTCTTCATTATATTGTGTGTTTAGTTCTCTTTTTTCTTTCATTTTTCTGCTACTGGAAAGTGCTATCATTTTGACTGTTTTGTTTTATACCTTCAAATACAAGAGTAACTTCATTATCAGCCCCTTCCTGCTAAAACACTGTATCTGAGATGCTGTAAATTTTCATGCTGTCCTCAACTTATGGGTTCAGATCTGATCCCTCGGATCTGACTCAGCTGCTGAAAAAGCTCATGGCAACCAGAAATCTCTCGAGCTACTCCCTTACCCAGAATGCACCAACCCCAAGTACCTCAGATCTATTTTGCCACTTGAAAGCGAAAGATGTGGTGCCAGCTTCTCTCGAGCAGGTAAGTGTTATTTTATCATACAATTCTATTTCTTCATTCTGCATATCTAAATATCTAAATACTTATAAAGCTACATAAGACTCTTTATCACTTCTATATCATTAGTCTCCCTTACCTTCCTTTTTTGTACCTTTGTACTCCTTCATATACTTTTGTTAGTATATATTTTTCTAATAATATACACTTACTCTAGTTCTTTAAATACCATTGTTTCCTGTATCCTTCTGTCTAATATAAAAAAATCTTTTGTTTAGCTTATTGTAGTGTGTGGTATGTGTTACGATATATATATTTTTTTGCTATGGCTGATAAAGATAAATGTCCAACTGGGTTTAAGAAATGTAAAAAGTGTGGGCACAAAATTCCATTTTTTGGATGCCCACGCAGTGTGTGTGTGTACTGCTTAGATCCACTCCACCTGCAGGAAAAGTGTTCTCTCTGTCATGCTTTCAACCCAAGAGCTCTGCTTGAATGTAAGAACAAGCTCATTGTGAAGGGATTACTTCCCTCTTCTTTTAGTGAGGTACTATATGGAGCTTCCCCCTCATCAAGTACTTCTTTGTCATCTCCCAAATATTCAGACAAATCTAAGAAGAGGCCTTTATTGGATCTGACAACTTCCTTCGACCCTAAATAGAAAAAAAACTTAAGTCATCTGATCCAACTTCAACCTCGAATCCTAAATTGAGAAAGAAAGACTTATTGGATCTGACCTCACCATCGGATACAAGACCAAAAATAGCTAAAGATACTTCAGAACAGAGTGCTTCAGATTCAACGCAGGAAGCATTGGATTTGACACCCAGTATTCCCTGTCTCCCCAGAAACCAGATACTGTCCATCAGTGAATCCAGTCCCCTCTCCTTTTTTGGATAGACCAAAATCTCCATCAAGAGTTTCCACTCGCTGTTCCATCAGCCTTACAGAACAAGACATGGAGAGGTTAGTGAGAAAGACTCCCTTGACGTAGAGCATGTCAAGCACCCTGTCAGCTCCTGCCACTTTGGGTCAGGAGATCTGACCTTCCACTACACCTCCTTTGCAAGTTCCTCCTCCAACTCCCTACTTAGTCTTGGAGTTTTCAGATCCGAGTCATCCAGGATTGTCTGCATCAGATCTGAGAATTTATTTATCCTCAGATCAGAAGTTCACTCTGAGCTCTTCATTTCCATCAGATCAGGAGAGGTCTTGGAGTCAGGGCTGCTCTGTTGGATCTGGGGTTTCACAGTCAACTCCGAAGTTTTCAGAACTGTCTCTACACCTCTGAGCCTCGGCATAGGTTAGTTCAGCTCTGACTTTGGCCTTTATAACCAACTCATAATAACCCACAAACTCCTCCACTCCCCTGGGAAAACGCCTGCTCTACATAACCTACTTCACCCAAGCACCAAAACTAGAGTTCTGTGGTCAAATCAAAACTCCTATTAGAAGTAACCAAAGTCAATAATTCTACAGGAACTTCCCACTATAGCAACACTATTGCCAAACAGTGAAACAACTTTCCCCCTAATATCACAGCAATAACTTCCCTTACCTCCTTCAAAAAAGCCTTAAAATCCCATCTATGACATCTTTGGCTATGTAACTGTGACATCCCTGACTAATCTCTTATATGTACTGTGACATCCTTGACTAATCTGTTATAAGTACTTCTAATCTACTAGCACTTCTCTCTGTCTAAACACTCTTCTTTTCCCACTAAGCATCCTCTTCCTTTCTCTGTCCTAACTGATTTACCTACTCCTCTCACCTTCCTATACTAACATTTATTACACCCATAGCCTAATATCCATCTTCGGTGTACTAGCACTATTTTCTTGAATACCCTGCTTTATGCTTCTGCCACCTAATGCCCTCTACCAGCTCCTCCTCTATCAACATATAATTTCCCCTTAATATACTTCTTCTTTCTGTCCTTTACTCACAACTGCCCCTCATCCACTAGGTCTTCAACTCATATTTCATCCTTACCTTAGAAATTAAAAATATATATATAATCCAATTAGTCTAGAATTAAATTCTGTTTGTGAATGCAATCTAATTATCAATGTTATAATCAATAGATGTAGGAATGTATGTATGTGATGTATTATACAATATATACCAATTGTCTTATGTAAAATTAGCCTCTGTATAAGGGCTTTTCTCCCTGGGCCTCCACTGAAAAAGGACATGTGTCCAGTCAGACTTTCCCGGTAAACAAATGTAAAATAAATAGTGAATTAGGGAAGTTCTCCTTGGAGCAGGGGCGGACTACGATCTAAAGGCTTGCCCCTAAGGATATGGGTCCTCTTACTTTCTGGGAGTCTGCCTTTGAGGTCATGGAGAGAGCCTTGTCTGCTTCTATGACAAAGATGGGTCCCTTCCCCTCGGATCCTCAGTCTCCAGGCTTGCCATCTCTTCACTTGGAGTCTCATCTATCCCATAGGGGCAGCTGGTATTGAAACCCCAGGCTTCCCAGCAGGGTGTTTCCACCTCTTCTGATACCTCCCCAGAGCATCTCACTGAGGAGGTCCCTAAGAAGAGATCATGCAAGAGAAAGCACTTAGACTCCCCTGAGGAGTCAGTCACAGAAGATACAGACTTTGACGAGGGTGAAGGGTCCCCATGGTCACTTCCTGTAGATTTCCAGTTTGGAGACATCCTTGAAATCCTGAAGCAGAGACATGGCTGGAAGTCCAGCAACTCTTCATCTAAGGAATCTGTTTTCCTGGGGGCATTCAGTATTGGCCTGTTTACCTCATGGGTGACTCTACCCACTGATGACCTCATAGATTTGATCTCTCCATGGGCATGGAAGGCCCCAGACACTATTAAGTCAATTCACCAGTGACCAGACAACATTTTGACAGAAGACAAGCAGTTTTGGACAAAAGGGGTGCCTGTTGATGCCATTGTTGTGGCAGTGGCCACTAAAAAGGAACTCTCCAAAGAAACTTCCACTGTCCATCCACCAAACAAGGAGTCTTGGGTAATGGACAGGTTTGGGAAGTAATTCTATTCTTCAGCGATCTTCGCCTTAAGGTCTCTGAACTATTTGACACATTTTCAACAAGTAAAAGTAAAAATGAAGTAAATCAAAACCATGACACTCGATAGTCGAACAAATGTATTAACTTACACTTGCTAGTATCTGGAATTTATATGTGCACGTACAGCCTTGACATGCTTCTTAAAGATACAGCACGCTTCACTTGCACTCTGATCTACATCCTCTCTCTCTGAGAAATAGATCATAGAATGCTATGAGTCTATTTAGCATGCAGAAATCACAGGTAATTCTTCGTCATGCATTATACAATACTAAGTACATATATACTATATACTAAGTACATATATGTATTTCGAGATTATAAAGTGAATCCATATATATATATATATATATATATATATGGATCTACTTTTCTTCATCAAAATTACACTTGTTTGAAAAAGAAAAGTAGATCCTTACTGCAGTGAAAGTGCACTTCAACGAAACTGCTCTTTTGCTGAAGTATAGTCGCCAAATCAGTTAACCCAAACAAAAAACACACATAAAAACATCTTTTGCAGGGGGGCAAGACCCCCTGCACCCCCCACACCCCCCTACCTTAACATTCTCACTCCGAGATCACACTACAGTGGGGAAAAGGGAATATTCCCTTATCGCCACTGTACCACAATCTCGGCACTAGTTTGTTTAGTTGTACATCAACACTAGATGTTGATGTACAACTAAGATTAAATGCAAACTGCATGTTTTTATTACTTCTTTTTTTTTTACTTTTCTTTTTATATTCACACGAAAGTGCATTTTCGATAAAATGCATTTTTGCAGAAGTGCACTCACGAATTTACGTTTCATTAAAACGTAAATTCAATGTAGTAAATGGATCTCATATATATATATATATATATATAAATATATATATATATATATATATATATATATATATATACATATAAATAAATATATATATATATATATATATATATATATATATACAGACAATCAAGTCCATGTTGTTGCATATTTTACACTAGGCTTTGATACTCGTCCATATTGTCTGATATAAAACTGGGCATTAGATTTAGCAACTGGAACCGTCTCTGCAAATTGTTTGACCTGTTGTTGGAATGTTTGGAACATTTTCTGGAATGGAATCAGAATTTTGACCACATTCTGGTATGGGAACAGTGTCTGATTTACTCTTAGATTTAAAGTCTGCATCACAGAAACAATTTTTTAAAAGCAAACTTCACACTTCTCAGGACCGAGGTGGAATGTTTCAAAGCCCCTGGGGTAATGTAAAATGCTACCCAAACCACAGACTCCTTTACAAATGCACTCTATGAGCACCTACAGGAATGCATGGATCGTGCCATCCCAAGTAAAACCAAGACTCACTCCTCCAAAAACAGGAGACCAGTCTGGTGGACCCCGGTCATAAATAAGCTATACAACAGAAGGCGGAAACTATTACATGATAAGGCAAAAATCCCAAAAAGGGAAGGCATCCCTGATCAGTACTAGCAAGAAACTTCGATCCCTCATAAAATCATCAAAGTCTAGCTTTAAAAGAAAAATCGCCAAAGACTAAAGATAATCACAAGGCGTTCTTTAGCTATGTCAAGATTCTGGGTGGCAACTCTCAGATCTGCTCTGAGCTGGTGCAAAATGGCACAGAATACACTGAATCCACGGACATTGCCAACATCCTGGCGGACAGGTTCAGTGCAAACTTTACTCCCCTTCCCCCCAAAAGGGCCAGTGTCTATCCCAGAAGAATGCAGTCCCCCAGACATCACAGACACGCAGGTGAAAGCAGCCCTCTCCAAAGTAAAAAACACAGCATCAATGGGACCAGATGGTATCCTGGGCTGCGTCTTACATGAGCTCCAAAATGAACTAAACCCTCACATAAATTCACTGTTCCAACTCAGCCTTACCACAGGTTATGTACCCAAAGAATGGCGTACAGCAACAGTTATCCCGCTCCACAAAGGTGGCGCCACAATGGATCCCAGGAACTATTGCCCTATAAGCCTGACTAGCCTGGTCTGCAAGGCTATGGAGTGCATCATCATAGATCTCATAAACAAAGACATTGGGAACCTCCAAACACTGGACCCTACCCATTTCGGCTTTGTTAAAGGCAGATCTTGCTTCTTAAACCTAGTTGACTTCTTCAAAATAGTTACCAAAGCCATAGATGAGGGAAAGGTAGTCCACACAGCCTACCTGGACCTCGCAAAGGCCTTCGACACAATACCCTACTCTGGCATCATAAATAAGCTTACCAGTTTAAATATTAACCCATATGTCACTAGATAGGTTGCAAACTGGCTCAGGGATAGAACTCACATGGTCAGAGTCACGGGTGCCATGTCCGACTCTAAACCGGTTACAAGTGGCATCCCACAGGGCTCAGTCCTGGGACCCCTCTTGTTCGGTATATACTTCTCTGAGGTGCAGGCAAACACAGGAGGACTGTGGCTTACCAAGTTCACAGATGATTGCAAACTGGGAGCCATAATTGACACACTGGCTGACACAAGCATCCTCCAGAAGGGCCTTACAGAGACGGATACCTGGTGAGAGAACCATGGCCTCAAGCTAAATGCCCAAAAGTACATAGTCATCCCCTTTGGGAAAAACAAAGTGCCCACAAACTACCACATAGGAGGTAATCCACTAATTACGGAAGAAGTAATCAGGGATCTGGGGACCCAAGTAGATAGTAACCTCTCCTTTGACAATCACATTGCAAAAGTGGTTAGAAAAACCTTTCATATAGCTCACTGAATCACAAAAGGGTTCACATCTAGATCAAGAAAGGTCATTGTGCCCATCTACTCATTGCTCATCAGGCCCATAATTAAGTACAATGCCCCATTTGGGATGTACCTCACCCGATACCTGCAACAGCCGGAGAGACCTCAGAAATACCTCATCAAGAGGATCGTGGGCCTCAAACAGATGCCCAGCCGGAGAGACCTCAGAAATACCTCATCAAGAGGATTGTGGGCCTCAAACAGATGCCCTATGCAGCTCAACTAAAGAAACTCCAGCTCTACTCAGTTGCTTACTGCCTACTCAGAGGCGATTTCTGCCCGACGTACAAGGCCATGTCTAACCTGGAATTGTTGGACATGCTCCACCTCAAGAAAACCAAATCCATTAGAGCTACATGCTCCAGGGATTTAAACCTTAGCACAACAATAAATAGGACATGCTGGAGGGATAGATTCATATCCCAAAGGCTTCCCACGCCCTGGAATAGAATCCCAGTCCATGTTAGGCAGAGCCTCTCGCTGACTCTCTTCAAGAGAAATTTTGATGAGTGGATGGGAAATCGTAGATTTACTCCTGGGATCACTTCTACAGCCCTGCTGGATAGAGGCTCAGGAATATAGTCTAAAAGGCCAATTCTGGCTAGGCTTATAAATGCCCTAGGGCAGATAGCCTAGTACCTACCTATGAACCTAATGTTATGATGGTGATGATGATTCTGATACAGGAAAAAGATGGATATACTATTGGTGTAAGGAAGCAGGAACAACAATTTTAGGACCTTTGAAAATAATGCCATCTTCCATCAACAATTCATCTCTGTAAGGAAAATAGGTTTGCACTTCAGGTGGTACACTAGATTGCTTTGACGGCCATCCACCATTAATGTAGTGATTGAGCTTCTGCAAAATTGGATCAGTCTGAGTGTGATCTCTTAAGTCATCAAGTCTAGTGGTGGAAAAATTATGTGACATCACATAAAAGTCAAAATTCTCTGTGTCAAGTTGTTCTGTCAGATTTCTGGGAGATCTGGTTAAGGTATCAGCCAGATAGAAAATTCCACAAAACAGCTCCCGATGGAAACGGACTGAAAGTACTCCAAAAATATGAAAGTGTCAGGAAGCAAACGAAGCATAAACAGAGAAAATTTTATAATAAAACAAATCAATAAGCACTTTTATTTTTATAAGTAAGAACTTCATCAGGCAAATGCTTCTTAATTTGAGCATACTGCATCTCAGTTTGGGTTAGTGTTCTAGATGCATAGGCTACTGGTCTGCACTCTTGAAGTATAACTGCACTAAGACCAAATTTTGAAGCATCACAGGAAAGAGTAACTGGTTTGTTCACATCATAGTATCCTAATGTAGTTGGGGTGACAATTTTCTGCTTAAGGTCGTCAAATGCCTTCTGGTGCTGTTCCAGCTATGACCATACAACATTTTTGCATGTTAACTTTCTTAAAGGTGCTGTCAATTCACTGAAGTCTGGTATAAACTTGCCTACATAGTTGGCCATGCCTAGAAAATGTTGTAGCACTTGTACATTATCTGGTGCTGACCTCTCAAGAATAGCTGCTTGCTTGGTCGGGTCTGGTCTCAAGCCTGCACTTGTAAACAAATTACCTATGTATGTAACTTCTGGAAGTCTGAATTTGCACTTCAGAAGATTGAGCTTCAAGTTACTTCACATGCTCTGTCTAGAACTTTCTGAGGTTTCTGACATGCTCTGCTTCAGCACTGCCTCCAACCAATAAATTATCTACTATTATGACACAAGGATAATCCCCAAAAAATTGCTTCATTGCATACTGAAAGACTTCACTTGCAGAATTTATTCCAAATGGCATCCTTAGGAATCTGTATCTGCCACAGTACCAAAATTAGTTAGAAATGAAGATTTGTGATCAAGCATCACTTGCCAAAATGAACTCTTTGCATCCAAGAGAAAACAGTGGCATTCAGTATTAAGACAGTGACCTCTTCGACTGCGTGCATTGGATGATAGGGTGTCTTTAATACTTTGTTCAGATCTCTTGGGTCAATACATATTCTGATTTTGTCTGAGCTTTTTTTGTGAGCTGCGACCATGGACAACACCCATTCATTTGGTTCTATGACTAGACAAATCACACCTTGCTGCACCATTTTATCCAACTGAGCCTTAACTTTACCCTGCATAGCTATCGGAACTATTCTTGCTGGTCTGACTACTGGCATGACCTCTGGGTCTAACTTCATGGAATACACAACTGGAAGTTTGCCTAACGTGTCAACAAAAACAGCATACTCTGAGAAAATGGCTTCAGAAAAATTAGAACTTGGAAACGCACTTACATGATGAATTTCTTTAGCAAAAGAAAGCAGATTCATTCTTAGACTATCTTTGAGACCCGGTAAAGATTGCACTGGTCTTCAGACTACAAAGAAGTTGTAACACTTTTTTGGCCAAATAACATGAAAGCATCACTGAGCCTTCAGTCTGAATTTCTTCGCCTCCATAAGCAGCAAGTCTTGCACCACTAGCTACATTGAGTTGTTCAGTAGTCCTCACTTTAGCAAATGTGTCTGCTGATATAACATTACACTTTGAACAGCGTCTACTTTAAGCTTTGTGGATCTTCCATTCATCTGGACAGTATAAAACACTTTGCTCCTTGTTAATAAATTCACTGCATCAGCTCTTTCATCAAGCACTGATACACCATCTACATAGAAAGCTGACTGCTTTGGCTCTACTTTCTCAACTTGCTTCTTTATCTGACCTTTCTTTACAACTGTGTGAGGCTTACTTGATTTGCAAAACTTTGGGAAATGGGTCTATTTTTTACACTTGTGACATTGCTGACCAAATGCTAAGCACTTCTCTCTTTTAGACTCATGAGTTGCACCACAAGTGCGACAGTTAACATTAAACTAGACTTGAGTTCTACTGATTCATGCTTGTACTGCACTGAGCTGGAGCAAGCTCCTTACTTAGAACTTAATGGAAAGCTACATGTCTTCCCTGGAAACCTTGTAGCTGCCATGTACTTAGGCCTGCTTTTGTTTGCCACATGTTGCGTGCTATCTACATTTGCTCTGGGGCCAACTGAAACTATGTTCTTGTCACTCACAGGCATACTTGCGTGTTTTCTGTCACCTCATGGATTTGACAAATCTCTATGGCTTTGCTCAACATTAAAACACTGTCACAAAGTAAAATCTTTCTCACACCAGCACTGTTAATACCACACAGAAGCCTTTCCTTTATCAGCTCATATTTTAAGTCACCAAACTGACACGTTTTAGCTCTGTTTTTCAGGCCAGTTATATAAGCTGCAAATGTTTCCCCTGGTTTTTGATCTCTTGTGTAAAACAAATGCCTCTCTAATGTAATATTTGTCTGAGTGTTACACATTTCTCTTTACTTGCACTTCAAACACTCGTGGTCTTCTCTTGATTCAGCCTGTAAAACGATATAATGGTTTTCACCTTCTCCTTCATATAATGCAGGTGCATACACAAATGAACGCTCTCTCTCTCTATGACCTCTGACCAAGCTAGGTTTAGCAAAATGAAGGTACTGGTGTGTGCATCTCTAGCTGCATAAGCTGCTTGTATAAAAACATTGTTCTCTTGCTCAAATATTCTCCAGTTCTCTGCAATATTCTAATCAAATACAAGTGGTAGGGGCTTTCAAAATCTGTCTGCCATATTAACACATACAGTAAACACTCAGTTAACCAGAACTCATGCAACCAGAAAAAAAAAATTGTGCATTTTCTGTTTCCCCCCTGCAGAAACATACCTTACATTTTTGGAATTTTGGAGTTTTAAAAAGGAAGATAAGAATAAATTCCCTCTCTCCCCAACCTAAGAACAAGTGAAACCAAACAAGTAGTATAGGGTAAAGTATTACTCAGGCCTATTTTTAATAGTAACTCTCAAGCAACCAGAAACTACAGCTATCCGGCATCTACCGATCCCCATGGGTGCCGGTTAACTGAGAATTTACTCTACTGGTAAGGGGTTTTGCAGATAAACACAAACATACACGTAGTACCTGAATAATTGGACTTTGTAAAAAAATGTCTCAGGCACTTTAACACTCATAATATCATTTTACAACGCTAAAGTCATTTATCATCATTTAATAACATCTCAAACAAATTCATGATGGAATGAAATAAACTCCTGGGCACTGTACTACTCTTGTAATATCATTTTTCAAGCAAACACCTCTTATCAGTGTAAGAAACATATCAAATAACTGCACTATGTGAATTAACTGGACCTCTCTTGCCCAAAACTCAGTAACATTTTGAAGTAATTGCACTTTGCGAATAACTGCACATAGCACACTGAAATGTCTCCGAAATGGTGGTACCTTGCTAGGCAACTCTTTACAATGCAAGAAACAGTCTGTAATGGAGGCACTTTGCGAATAGACAGACCCAGCACAAGAAACTTTTCAAAATGGCTATACTTTGACTGTATTTCACAAAATAGTTGTACTTTGCACACAATAACTCTTCAGAATACATGCACAGTAATAAGCATACACTGTAAGCACTTTTACACACTTTGAAATACTTCGAATAACTTTTGTTATGCCCTTGATACAACATGAAGTCGTAGTTATGCCAAAACATAGCACTTTGCCAAAACACATGCAGTCGCATTGCTTTATTTTTGCTTAATGTGCCCTTTTTGCCCTTATTATATTCGTTTTGCTTGCTTAATCTCTTTTCATGCCCAATGTACCTTTCTTGTGCTCATTTTATTCTAAACATACTCATTTTGCTTTAAACATGCTTGATTTGCTTTACTGTTAGCCATTGCATCAGATACCTTTATTTTCAACGTTTCTTTTAGTTAACAAACTTTTCGTGCTTTCCGCCTGCTCAATAATGCGGTTTGTCTTATCTGTCAGATAAACAGTTTGTGCTACTTCTCATTACTTCTGATTCTTTTCTGGCTCTTTTTGTGCTTGTTTCTCTTAGTTTTACCTTCACTGTCGTCTCTGCACCTCATGGCTCTGAATCTTATTCTCTGCCATCCTGGTTCTGACACCATGTCGCTCTTCTACTTTGGACACAATAGAAGAGTCTTCGTGGGTTCTGTTTAAGCAGCTTTATTTTATAGAAACACATCACTGTAGAAGTTTACTGACTTTAACTTAAGTAACTTATATGCAAAACAGTTAAATATTTTAAAATTTGGTGCCCTTTTTCAACTACAGGAAATGACATCACAAACCTAAATGTTATTGAATTAATAATAGCACATGCAATGGGGAAGTAGCATAACATTTAGGTTTGTGATGTCATTTCCTGTAGTTGAAAAAAGCGACAAATTTTAAACTGTTAAACTGTTATGAATTTGTTACACTGATTTGTCTGATGAAGTTTACTAATACTGTAAATGAAAAGCACTTAACATAAGATAAAACTCTTTCTTTATTCCATAACCAGTATTGTGTTTGTTTTATAGTAGTCTGTGCATTTTATTTAATTTTTTATTAACTTATATGCAAACTAGCAACTGCGATCATGCATGCTCTCACTCTGGCTGCTCTTACAAAATGGCACTACGGATTGTACTTGTCTGGAATTTATACATATGCACATACAGCCTTGACATGCTTCTTAAAGATAACAGCACAATTCACTTGCACTCTGATCTACAAATATTTATATGTCTGTATGTAATTCATGTAATGCTTTCTGTATAGGTAAAACAAAAGAAAGCTAAAGTAACGAATTTGTGAGCGTATGTTAGATATCTGAAGAGAAATAGAAACTAATGCAGTTTATAAGCACATTAAGCATACTGACATGACCCAGAAATTCTAATTCCTAATACTACAAACAGTAAATAAAAGTATTAGAGGAGGAAACATTAAAAACAATACTGAAATTCTTGAGAACAAATGGATTATTTGCTTTAAGGCAAAGCAAGCTCCTGGTTTTAATGACAGTTTTACATTTAAACCAGTTTTAAATGAATTCAGAGACATAATAAAATTATTAAAAAAATGTTATACATTTTTTATATATTTTTGTTATTGTATATATTATGCTTTTCATATAAATTATTCATATATATTATATGGTTATGTTTTTAAATGCTTAATTAGAATGTGACATGATTTCAGTCACAAGACTTATTAGGATATTTCAAGCTGCTTCATTTACTATTTGACTGTTTGCCTGATGACGCCTGTATGGTAAAAGTCTTTGGATACTAGCAAGTGTAAGTTAATAAATTTGTTCTACTATCGAGTATTGTGGTGTTGGTTTACTTAATTTTTACATTTACTGAAGTTTATTTAGTATAACCAGGTTTATCTGAATGGCGGCATTTTCTTGTGTTTTGTTTTGACATTTCACCATGTTATAGAGAGACCTAATTAAGGAACTCTCTGATAACCTTTCAGGATCCATTTCTGATGAGGTACTGGCATCTGTCACTTCTTAGTTGGCTACCCTGCAATCAGTTTCCAGTTCTTCCATGAGGGTAAGTTTGCATGTGGCTGAAAGAACATCAAGGGCAGTGGATTCCGGAATTTCAATAAGGAGGCATGCCTGGATGCACTTATGTGATTTTGTGGAGCCCTTCAAGTCTTCAGTTATCAATGCTCCCTTTGATGGAACATCTTTGTTTGAACCCAAAGTTAAGGACACTTTATCCAGGTGTGAAAAGGATGGAAAGACCATGTCTGTGGTGGGCATATTTTTTCCATGCCTCAAAGATCCTTCTGCAGGAATCAATAAGGTACTGGAAAAATGTGGTTCAAATGTCCCATGGTCCTTTCCAGGGCACACGTGGAGGAGGTTCCCCCCAGGGGTAGAGGGGGGACCTCCAATGGTAAATGCCACCTTTGTGGCAGAGGTGGCCTGCAAAACCAAGGGTCCAGAGATTTTTTTTTCAGTAGATCCTTCCAGCACTCTTGGAAGGAGGCCCAACTGTCCCCTCTTGAGGCAATGGGGGTCAATTATTCCTGTACCAGAGAGCCTGGATAGAGATAACAATAGTTACATGGATGCAGAGGATTATTTCTAGAGGTTATATAATACACGTTTCCCTTTCAACCCCAATCTCAACACAAAACCCTGTTGTTCCACCCAGTCAGAGGGAACAAGCAACACTTCAAATACAAATGCTACTAGAAAAAAGTGTCATCCAAGAGGTCCCGCAGACCAGATAGAATCCAGAATTTACTCAAGTTTCTTTTTAGTGCCAAAGAAAACAGGGGACTGTTGAACAATCTTGGATCTCAGCAAATTGAACAAATTAGTTCAATGCACCAAGTTTCAGATGGTCACCGTTCAGTCCATTCTCGCATTTCTGGGAAAGGATGACCGAATGTGCTCATTAAACCTTCAGGATGTGTACTATCACATAAAGATGAACAGGTAATCTAGAAGGCACTTACACTTCCAGCTGGGAGCCAGTCATTACCAATTCAGAGTTCTGTCCTGTGGTCTCACCACAACCCCCAGGGTCTTCACCAAATGTATGACAGTAGTAGCAGCTCACTTGAGACTGCAAGCATTTTGGTGTTTCCATATTTAGATGCCGTGGTCATTACTCCCCTGACCAGTAAGAAATCAGGCTCTTCAGACATGCTCTTATGTGGGGATAACCATAAACTATGAAAAGGCTTATTTCAAACCTACTCAGAAGTTGGAGTTTATAGGAGCACTGTTCAACACAAAGTCATTGATAGCTTCAGTGCCTCCTCTAAGAGTTCAAACATTAAGAACACAGGTCAGGAAAATAATCTGCAGTATGAAAGTTTCTGCCTGCTTGATTCTTCAGGCTCTAGGACCAATGGCAGTGGCAATAACTCTACTACCATTAGCCAGGTTCTACATGAGGATTATACAGTGGATGCTAGCCATGCAATGGTCAATACCTTATGAACCTATGTCAACCCTGATGTGTATTACTCAGATTTGCAAAGTGATCTCAGGTGGTGGATTCAATCAGAAGAGGTTATACAAGACCGTCTATTCATTCCCCCTCAGCCCAAGGCCATAGTGACCATGGACACTTCCCAGTTAGGGTGGGGGGCCATTACCTGGGGAAGACAGTCCAAGGCACTTGGTCCCCTGAAAAGGCCAATTTGCATAAAATATCCTAGAGTGAGAGCAGTGCTTTTAGCATTGCAGGCCTTTCAAGACACTCTCCCCTTGGGGACAATTGCAATTCAAATGAACATGTCAGAAGTTTGGTACATCAACAGACAAGGAATGATCAAATCTTATCCCTTGTGTCGAGGGTGGCAATGGGCAATCTCATCCTACTGCTTTCTCATCGCAACACACATTCCACAGAAGTCCAATGAGATAGCATACAAGCTGAGCAGGTGCATTTTTCTACCTTATGAATGGTCTCTCAACAAGAATGTGGTGGAGATGATTTTTCTGTCAGTGGGGGCCAGTCTTTCTGCATTCTTTTTACTTCTCCCCTAAACAACAAATGCAGAAGCTACTTTGCCCTGATCCCCCCACAAGGGGAGTCACTGAGGGAGGCTCTACTTCAGAGTTGGTCCTTTGGCCTACTTTATGCCTACCCACTAATTTCCAAATTTCTCCAGAAAGCTGCCATGTTGAAGAGCAAAGTTACCCTCATTGCACCTTTTTAGTCTCAACAGATTTGGTTCCCCTTACTTTGGCCTCACTTATTCAACCCACCATGGATTCTGCATCCAACTCCAGACCTCCTGTCTCATCCAACAAGCATGATCCATCCAGATGTATCTAACATCAGGCTGACTGCCTTATATGTACAACTAATTGGTCATTACCTTATAGAAACCATTACAAGCTCATTCCACTAGATCTGTGGCTGCTTCATCAGTATTCCAGTCTAGAGCTTCCATGGATGAAATTTGTGTAGCAGTAACTTGGGCTATTCCCTATACATTTGTTATTCATTACAAATTGGATATGGTCTCCAGGGACAGAGCATCATTTGGTTCAGTGATGCTCAGGAATATCCTTTCTTGAGTCTGCTCAGGGATTTAGGTAGCTGGGGACTCTGTCACATAAGTTGAGGAGAGAATGAAAATTGACAATATCAGATAATGAAATTATGTACTCACCATTGTCCATTTCCATTCTTCCTCAACTCCCCTCCCACCAACCCCTGCCCAAAAAGCTCCTGGAAGAGCAAGTATTTTTAAGTATGCCACTTCCTTGGTACATAGCTCCAGATATAGTCTCCTGTCTCAGTAACTACAGTATTTCTTTCTGCTGTTATTAGCAAACAAAATCTGAGGTACGTGGTGTTGGTGCATTGTGGGCAAGGGAGTAGCTCGAGAGTTTTCTGGTTGCTACAAGCTTTTGTAACAGCCAAGTCGGATGCGAACTCATAAGGTGAGGAAGAATAAAAATGGACAACACCTATGGAATGTTATGGTAAGTACATAACTTTGTTTTAATTTAGGTTTTTGTCTTTCTTTCTTTCTTTATTTTTGTTAACTGGGTAAATGAAGTGGTCTCTATTCACAAGGCAAGTACAAACAAATAACTTTTTTATCCAGATTATGTAATGATTTTGCATTATGTGTAGAATGTATATAAATGTATATATGTTTAGTTACTTTAACCTCAATTCTGCTTTGATTAGATTTATTACCTTACACCAGGGTTTAAATGGTAAATTCAAAACACACATTTGTTTCATGCTGCGATTACCATGTAGTATCGGTATAATTCCTCCGTTTACCATCCTGGTGGCCATCCATTCACACTCATGCACACACCTGCACACTTTTATACTTTACTAGTTTACTTCACCCACTGTTTTCTGTATCTTTTTGTATGCTTTTTCTACTAGTTTTTATTGTATAAACATGTTTTGGAGATGTAAACATAAAAACTGTCATGACAGTTTTTTTTTTTTTTTTTTTTGCAAAGCACTGACACTTTTTTTGAACTGTTAATTACTTAGTTTTTATGCACAGTAATACTTGTATGGATATTTACTAGATAATAGTATTAGACAGATGCATTTTTATGTTTATAGTGTTCTAGTTAGATTATGTTTATGGTTATATAGCTATGTGTTTTTTCTCAATTTTAGTTCTTGTAACAGACCTGATGAACACTTTATTGCATTAGGTAGCCAAAAGCAATTTTAGTTAAAAGTCTTTTTATGTGTATTTTATGCTTTTCTTGATATCTGATTTTGGGATCTGGGTATATTTTATGCTTTTCTTAATATATGATTTTGGGATCTGGGTTGCAAATAGATAGGTAGTGTTTTCCTTAACTAGGATTTAGTTTGATCTAATCAGTAGTAGTGTGTGTGTGGGGGTGGGTACTTGTTATAAAATGCACTTTTACGACCCTATTTATAGTGTTTGCCTTGAATAGGCTGGTTTAAAATTAAACAATACATACATTTTCCATGCCTACTTTTGAGTACATAAAAGCTGATATGCTTATCATTGATAAAATATTTCTGATTTTTTTGTTACTGGGGATCGCTTGTCTGTTATGAATAACGGCTTGTTGCTTTGGAACACTACCTGGATTTTACTAATTTTGGAAATTACTGTGACTGAGCTCATCAACGAAGTTTTAAGACCACTAGTTTCTTTGGTTTTTTTATTTTTTTTCTCAACACTTGTGGTAGTGAGGTTGGAACTAGACAGATTCCTGTGCTTGCTCATTTTTTAATAGTTTTACATTTGATACTAAAGTATTTACAGTAATGGGACAGAACATTATATTTGTCATTTACAGAGTGTTTTTCACTATATTTGAGAAAGGCACAGTAGATATTAAACATTAAGGCTGAAAAGCAATGAATCAAGTAGAAGAGGTTAGAGAAGATTAGGAAGAGAGACTGGATAAACAATTCACAAGAAAACAATGGGAGGACATATGTATGGCTCCCTAATATGCAACAAAATCTAGAATGTTTAGGATTTTTGCTTGGAAGTATTTGCATAAGTATTTTTATATCCCAAACAGACTCCAAAGAGTTTTTCTTCATCTAGATAGCAAATGTTGAAGGTGTGATTGGGAAGAAAGAGGTAACATATATTTTGGGAGTATAATGAGTTGTCAGACTTTAAGAATCCCTTCCAGAATTTGTTATTTTTTTTTTAAATATTGGGTGAGCAAATGGGTGTAACTACGGAAATTATTTTTTGAGCTGGGATTCAAGATCTGAACTGCCTAGATATAATAAGGAATTGTTACGTTTAATTCTACTGGCTACCGAAAAGCAATCGCTAGAAAAAGGAAAGCAAAGTTTAAGCCCACTGTTGGAGCAGTGAATATTGTAACAGAGGTAAAAGAACCGGAAGTGTGATCTTTAGGAAAGGGTAGGAGCAAGCCACATAGAAGAAAAATTGTGGGAATGATACATGCAGAATAATGTTTTGGAGGAGTGGGGTTTAAGGAAGGCAGGAATTTAACAATTTATGTAATGTTTGATTGATGATAACTGTAAAAAGCATGTGTGTGATGTGTAATGTTTGAAATTGTGAACATGTTAAGATATTTGTTTTCTTTTATATAAATGCATGTTTGCCTGTGTCTTAAGTAATAATTCAATAAAAATGTTAAAAAGGGCTGAAAAGCAGCATGGACAATAATAAAATTATTGCTTATGTTAACTATGAAAGATTAATCAGATTAAACAAGGATGTTGACTTTAAATGAAAGAATATCTTTACTTGGCATTTGAATAAAGTATTACCAACTAATCATTTTGGAGGAAGAGTTTAAGTTGTTTGCAAAATCTAAGCATATTGCTAATTTTTCTTTAATATTCAAGGAGAGAGTTTCATGTAGCAGGACCTTTTTTGAAAAAGGTGTATTCTCCAATAGCTAATTGAAATAGAGCACTGGTGAGGGGTAAACCATTATGATTCCTATAAAAGTGATCTGAGGCGTGTTTCATAGTGTGTTGCTAAGTGGGGGGCAGTAGGAATCAAAATGCATTTTTAAGTCTGATGTGTTTAAAAGGAAGGATATTTCTCTGCTTAACTGAAAACCAGTTTTTTTATTTTTATAGTTTTTTTTCTCATTGGTCTAGATGAATGAACCTTAAGTATTTTATTTACTGACATTTGTATCATCAATACATTCATTGATGAATTAAGTTTGAATATATGGAAGCCATATTACAGGCTGGGGTAAGGACATTTAGAGTAATACTCTTCTGGCATGCTGGGTGAGAAGGACGGAAAATGTATTTGTGCATTTTAGTTGATGAAATACTTTTTGTGACTGTTATTCAGTTCAGGTATCAAAGGAGAGTGATCAGTTAATAAGGATAGTTATATACCTTTGTTCCTTGATGCTACGGAGAGGAAACCCATTAGGATCCTTTATAAGAATCTGGTAAATATTCAGTTGGCATAATGGTTAAGGTCTTTGCCTGTCATACACAAGGTACAAGGTTTGATCCTGACCTCCAGCTTGTAACTGTGTGGAGTTTGCATGTCTTCTTGTACATCTACTTTGCAAAACATCCTGGATGTTTTTACATTAAACTCACCCTTCCCACGCAATAAATTGAATGGAGTTGGGGAGAGCAGCACAGACTTTAAGGCTGTTTACTGTTTCAGGGCTAGCCACTCAACAGTATAAAAATTGGTGTTATGTGATTTTATCATGTAGACAAATGTCTCCAAAAATGGATGTGGGTATTTACCTGTGACAAGTGGGTTGAGGATCCAGCCTATTCTGACCTTCGTTGGGGACCTGTGCTAATGGTGGGAGGGATTTATGTTTCTCTGCTAACCACTGTGTATAGCCTTGGGTCAATAAGCTATCGGCCAGTCATTGCCCAGTTGCCCAACTTTGGTTACCTGGGATAACTATGTTGAGTGAAAGCTGGACATAAAACAAATCAGCCTGCAAGACATGAACTGTAGATTGCTACACTCAGTGAAGGTTCACTGACAAGAAGCAGTTTGGTAGTGGATAATGTGATGGTAAGAAGGAGGCTAGATATCCTATGTATTCAAGAAACAAGATGGAAGGGCAATGCATCAAAACCACTTGGCTTGGGATCTAGTGTCTGCAACTCAGGTGAAGGGCAATCTATAAATGGTGTAGACATTGTTGTGAGGGATACCATTAGAATTGTTGATAGACTCATAGCAGTCAGACTCTAGTGTAAGGATAGGGCAGTTTTTATAATCTTAGCCTATTCCCAACAGCATGGGCAGGTTATGATAGTGAATAAAATAGTGAATTTAGCCAGCATTTGCAGGACCTACTAGATAAAGATGGACATCATGAATTGGTAGTGACAATGGGGAACTTAAATGCTCTTATGAGGACAAAAATAATAAGTTATGAGGACTACCCAGGTCCACGTGGGTGGGTCAACAGGAATAAAGAGGGAAAGGCCATTCTAGACTTCTGTCTAGCAAATGGCTTGATGGTAGCCAACACGTGGGTCAGCAAAAGAAACATTTAAGAGTGACCAATGTGCAACTCAGGTAAACTTCTTCCTAGTAAAGAAAGGACACTGCGTAAAACCAGAGATTGCAAAGTCATCCTCAGTGAAACAGTCAGCCAACAGCATAAACCACTGGTGTCCTCAATCAGTTGCAAGCCGTAGCTAGTGAATGCCCTAAGATCAACAAAAACTAGGCTGGAAGCTGACCGGAGTGAAAGCACAAGAGTTCAATAAATTCTCAGAGCTCTAGGACCACAGGAAGAAGAGGAAAAAGGTGGAGTGGAAGAAGAATGATGGCATCTCAAAACAGTATGGGTGAAGACTAAAAAAACAGATATGAAACTTAATAAGGTATGGAAACGTGGAATGCAGAAGCCCAGTAAGAAAACAAAAGAAAATAAAACAAGAGTACAGATAAAAAGTGGGCAATAGAAAATATGGTTCAGGATAAGATGGAATACTGGTTGGCTATCAAGGAGATTAAGGGATAAGTTACATTAGCAAAGAACAAGGCATCAGAGGTACTCCAACTGCTTCTGGGAATGTGACTCAGCAGAAATCCTATCAGTTTGCAAGATAAGCACAGAAACATAAAGAAAGTCATCAGACACTCTTCATAAGGGATGGCAGCAGCAACATGCTTACCAGTCCACAAGGCATCAAGGGCAGATGGAAGGAGCACTTCCAGCAGCTTCTGAATTAACAAAACCCCACAGGAACCATACTGTGCTAGACACAGCCTACAGTGAAAGAGGAACAGGCCACCCTAGAAGAAGGAAGAACAGTGCTAAAGAAAATGAAGCCAGGGAAAGCAGGAGGCTCAGATGAGATCACAGCAGATATGATGACAATACTTGGTGAATTAGGAGAGAAATGATCCCTGAGAGACAGGTGTATCTTGGAAAACTGGAGAATAAGCTCTCTAGTGACAGTATAGACGAATAAAGGGGACATTCACAAATGTGGGCAGTATAGAGGCACCAAACTCCTATCATAACTGCATGAAACTGCTGGAAAGAGTGACTGATAAACTAATATACAGAGCAGTAGAAGATAAAATGAGAAACAAATAGTTCAGATTCAGATTAGGCTATAGCACTGCCAACCTAATATTTTCATTAAGATATATAGTTGAGGTGAAGCTAGAGATGAGCAGAGTGTTCAACTGGGCATTCCTAGACTTGGAGAAATCATCTGATAAATCCCAAAAAAGCTGATTGGGCAGTCCTACAGTCATTCCAAGTCCAAGACACACTGGTAGAATTAGTGCATGCTTTGTACAAGGATGTAGTGACACAAGTACTAACAGTATTTTGACTTACAGAAAGTTTCTGTGTGGGGTTGTGTGTGCATCAGGGTTCAGCTCTGACCTCACTGCTGTTCATGCTGATGAAGGACTACATTAGCAAAAAGGTAAGAGGGGACAGATTAACAAACGTGCTTTATGAAGATGATGAAGCTTTTTAAACAGACTCTGGGCAAGAACTACAGTAAATGATAAGGGAAGGGAATGCAAAGTTGAAGACAGACAAGACAGTTGTCATGACAGCAAATGGATAAAATCATAAGAAGCTGAAAATTGAAATAGAAGGGAATATGGTGGAATAGATTAACAGCTTCAAGTATCTGGGAGGGGTGGTTGAGGAGAAGGGAAATCTAAATGAGAAGGTCAAATCTACAATCAAAGGGGCTGCGGCCAACTGGCATAGAGTGTCAGGGGCAGTGTGTGACAGAAAAAATACTAAAGAAGCTGAAAAGTAAGTTGTACAAAACAGTGGTGTGACCAGTACTGCTGTATGGTACACAGACCTGGGCAGTGAAGGCAAATACATTGTGGAAGCTAGATATGATGGATATCAATTGCCTGAAATCAGTGGTAGGATGCACACTGTAACACAAATGAAGAAATGAGCACACCAGAGTAGAAGCCAAAATAGTTCCAATTGCAGAGAAGGGTCAAAGAGAACAGATTATGGCAGCTGTGGCACATGTGCAGGAAAGCAGAAGACAATCTGGGGAAGAAGATTTGGGAGAGACAAGAATAAGGCAAGAGGAAACAAGGGCATCCCCAAAGAGTTGGATGGACAGCATGAGAGAAGATCTGCGACTGTCAGGCATGAATGTCATGGTAGCTCAGTGACACTGACTTGTAAGAGCTGGGGACAGTTGATATGACACACTGATCCCATGCAGAAAATGAGAAAAATGACTTGATGATGGTGAGGATAAGAATTTTATTTATTTTTTAATTTATTTAGCATTTGTTTACTGGGAAAGTCTGACTGGGATGTTAGCCATACCCTTTTCGGAGAAGGCTGTGAGAGAAAAGTTCCACAATTAATGAACAAATATTGCAGTAGCATACAGGGCAGCAATAGATTACAAATATACAAGGTCACATGCCATTGATTACATGTATGATAATATACAGGATTGTAGAATAGAAGTATTTGAAAGTGCTTCTAATTGGAATCAATAGAAGAAAACTGATATATTAGAGGACAGAGTAGTGAATGTGGGAGCTGAATTTGAAGGACAAGGGGGATGTAAGGGGAGCCAGGTGAGTGAGTAATAAAGGAAGGCATAGCTTAAAAGAAACAAGGGTTGTAAATAATTAGCGTTTGTACAACAGATCTCAGAAAGGAAAAATAGGTTGTTATGTGTATTAGTTAAGGGTATGAAAGGAACGTAACCAGGATTGTACAGATGTTCTTTAAGTTTTACTGTGAACTTACGTCATTTGGGGATAAGTCTAAGGAAGACAGGCAATGTATTCCAGATTTTAGTAACATAGTTGGAATAGAGAGAATCCCTAGCAAAGTTCATAGATCTGGAGATTAAGAGAAGAGACTGACAGCTAGATGTTAAAGTTTAGGGATGTTGCTTCCATCTGCCTTTGATGCCTTGTGGACTGGTAAGCACGTTGCTGCTGCCATCACTTATGAAGAGTGTCTGATAACTTTCTTAATCTTTCTGTGACTATCTTGCAATATAATATTGTATTATATTCAGGAGGTCAGGGCAATGCTCATGATTATAGAGGAGAGAGTGTGCAGTGATTAGTTGGGCG
Organism: Protopterus annectens; assembly: GCF_019279795.1. Lineage (NCBI taxonomy): Eukaryota > Metazoa > Chordata > Ceratodontiformes > Protopteridae > Protopterus > Protopterus annectens. The sequence goes on from NC_056748.1 coordinate 561,071,786, forward strand.
TAAATCACTTGGTTTGGACGTTCTAGCCATTTAATTTCATTTAAGGTCAGGCAGTGGTAGGAGAAAGAAGGTAAACTATATGCAAACTTGGCTATTTTGTTATAGCATGTGTTTAGTTTCACATTTAAGTTAGCATTTAGGTTAATAAGGATAGAGGATGCATATAAAAGTGATGGTAGTACATAGGCAGAGGCAACAGTTTTTTTATCTGGAGGCACTACTAAGATCGTATTTGGATCTGTATAAGATTTCTAGTTTTTGAGGAGTTCTTTCTATTACATGGGTTATGTGGTGGTTGAATTTTAGGTTTTCATCAGTAATGACACATAACAGTTTAGTCTAGGATACATTTTCAAGTGTAGTATTATTATTTGATGTTATTTTGGATGTATGCTTGTTCTGCTCACAATTTTTTCCATTAAAAGGTATGACTTTAGTTTTGTTTGGGTTAAGGAGTAGTTCTAAGTTAGATAGCCGGGTTTCTATAGATGAGAAGGCATCATGACTACTTTTTTTGGACTAATGACATGGTGAGAGCAGAGAAGATAAGGGTTTGAGTCATCAACATATTGAATAATAGAGGCATCTTTAGTGGCAGTGGAAAGAGAAGTAGTAAAGGGATGTGAACCTAGAATGGAGCCTTGTGGTATGCCTATTGGTACACGAAGAAAGGAGGAGTACGTTTTTTTGCCACAGCTTGTAGTCTATCTGAGAGGTAGTTGTAAAACTAGGATAGGGCTGTCAGTGAGATGTTTAAGGAGGCAAGTTATGTTAGAAATTTCTGGTAAGGTACAGTGTCAAAGGCTTTAGAGAAATCAAGAAAGACAGAAGAAACTAGATGAACTTTATTTATTTCAGAATTGACCTTGTTTGTAAAACCTAATAGGACTGTTGTTGTGCAGTGTTTAAGTCTACAGCTATGTTAGGTATTTGTGAAAAGGTTATTAGTGGTTAGATAGTTTGTACGTTGTAGGTGAATGCACTTGTCTGTGATCTTAGCTAATGAAGAGATTATGGCAGTGGATCAGTTATTAGAACATTTTGTGGATATTCTTCATTTATGAAGTGGACTAATGTCGAAGGATTTTCAGACGGTAGGTATTATGCCTTTGTTTATCGAGCAGATAATGAGAATGGCTATAGGATATGCTACAGATTCATCTAGAATGACAAGATATTCAGCAGGAATTTTATCTGCAGATAAAGTAGAAGCTTTAAGATGTAATGGTAGATTTTTATGGTGGAGATTGATACTGGTTGGAGAGTAAAAGTAGTGTGGATGTGTGGAAGTGTTGGGAGAGAGAGTGGTGTGGGATTGTTAGTGAGTAATGTACAGACAAAGCGGATGAAGGGAAGAGTTGAACTGGTTTGTTAAGGAGTCATTAGACTTGGTAGAATTTGGAACTGTGGTGGTAGACTATCCTGGTTTAAGTAACTTGTTAATTGATTTCCAGAAACGTTTTGGGTTGTTTTGGTGTCTATGTTGAAGGTTTTGAAGGTAGGTTTGTTTGTTTGATTTTGTTTTGGATTTGGTGAGATTTCTCAGTTGTTTAAATTTGTAATGGGTATTTTTGATTTTATCTTGTTTCCATGGCTTCTGCGTCTTATCTCTTTGCAATATAAGCTGTTTTGTTGCTTTTTTAAGCTGGGATGCAGGATTTACTTTTAAATCTTTTTTTGTTCTAATAGGGGTTTGTTGACCTAAAATATTAAGAAAGGTTGTGTTGAATAAGTTAACAGCATCATTTAAAGACTTTTGGCTTTTCCAGTTGAGGGGTCGCCACAGCGGAACTCCGGTCCGCTCATGATTGGCAGTGGATTTTTACAGCGCCGAGTTGCCAGCCCGATGCCCAACCTTCGAAGAAGGCACACCCATTCATGCTCGCACCTACCTGCATGTCTTTAACATCACTTGACCATGGGGAGGACATGCAGACTCCACACAGAAGGCGTGCCAGTTGAGAATCGAACTGGAGAGCCTCTTGCTTTGAGGCGACAACGCTAACCGCTGCACCACCGTAGCTTACAGCATCATTTAATGGAAGATATTTTAAGAGAGACCAGTTACAGTGTTTTAGCATGTCTGTGATGGTATCTTTATTGAACAAGGTTAGGCTTTGAACACAAGAAGGGACCTTCTGTAGTTTTTTGCATTGACCAACAGCATGATGTTGGACTTAAGCATGCTAATTTCTAGTTTATTGTATAAAAAGTCAGTTGCATACTGATAACAAATTGATTTAAAAGGATGCTTCCAGAAAGGGAGCTTGTTTATCTGTAGTGGTCAGTACCATATAATCTGCATAAAGCAGAACATTAGTCTGTGGTGGGTCTGAGGAGAGGTTATTAATAAACACAGAAAAAAAGGAGTATCCTGAGAAAAGAGCCTTATGGTACCCTCTTTAACTAGGGTTCCAGTCGGTGAGTTATAATGCCCTAAGGTGACAGCTAAAGATCTGTTGTTAAGACTGTTTTTGAACCATTAACATGTTATTGGAGTAGCCAATGGAGGCAAGCTTTGGTAAAAATAAGTCATGGTTAACTTTGTCAAAAGTGTTTATTTTTAAGTCTGGAAACAGAGCACCTAATAAGAGGTCATATTCCATATTGGAAATTGTGATCTATTAGGAATTGTTAAAGTATGATAGTGCTGTATTTTGCCTCTGAATCCATGCTTCTTGTCAGAGAGTATGCCGTATGATTGAAAGAATACAAGTTTTGTTGGTAAAGTATTTTAAGTAGTGGTCTCATCCTGAATATTATCTGTTGTCATTTGGGAAGGAGGAGCTATTAACTTTTGGATGGAGAATGATAAGTGAGCGTTTAAAGTTGTTAGGAATGGTATTGATGGCTAGAAGGAGACTAATGATAAATAAAGAACAATGCCTGCATGGTTTAGTACCATATTGGAGTAGTCCCGGGTGTAATGTATGAAAAAAGGAGTTGTAGTCAATGTTTTCAATTATTTTTTTTTCTTTTAATGTTGTTAGCTGTGGAGGATTTGAAATAGAATGGTGGAGTATTAACTGGATTGTGAAAAGGAATAGCAAGATTAGGAAAGGGATGGTCGTCTGAAAATGGAAAGTTTGTGGAGGAGAGCTTACGATTCTGCTGCATATCTTAGAGAATGTCAGAAAGTAGTGGTAGAGGGTCTTTTTTCAGTTTAGGAGACATTTTGAGTGAGCTGTTCATCATTGACTAGAATTATTTGGATTTCGTTACATATAAGGTTCCTTCATTTTTCTCTTTACTTACTTACTTATCTGCTTCGGTTTGCACTTTCTAGTATACATCTATGCTTGCTGTATTTTTTTCTGCAAAAGTGCTATAAACAAGTTGTTGATATCCAGACCCTGACTCAGAACATAAATTCTACCATGTTTGGCCTATATAACTCCTATGTTTATGAATGACTTAACCACAATATAAACATGTAACGTTATGACACTTATTTGCCCAGTGACTCCTGCTTCAAACACTTTCTTGTCCTGTGTACAGTCTGTTTTTTTATGTCTTGTAATATATAATTAAATAGATAAATGTATATCTTTACCTTTTATTTTCAGCTTTTATTTACCCTGCATCCTTTCATTTGACACACAGTAATCACAAATAATCACCAATAATCAACAGTCCATTCATAACATATCTCCCTGTTTAATAATATCATGAGATTACGGAGGTCCATACCCTCATTCCTAAAATTCAAAGTCATTCACTTGGCTATTAGTTATTTTAAGAGGAAACTCTCAAAAAAATTTTGGATTTTAACTGTTTTGTTTGCTAAATTAGTACCTTGAAGTTCTAGTAACTGAAATACTTGAAAACGTGCACTCATTGCACATTGTGTTTAACAAAAGAACCAGGTACGACAACAGACAATCTCTTTATATTCACTCTAGTTCTAAACAGCATTTCTCTGTTTGCTTTACTATCATCTGCACATGGTTTACTTGCATCATTGCTGTCCTTGCTCAAATATTATATCTCCCCTCTCCAGAATCTGATATAGTAATTGATGTTCTCATCTGTTCTCCAGCATCTAGAACTTTCTTCAACATCCCTTCTTCCTTACTTCAACAGTCTTTGAACTTTACACCCCATTTCACCTGAAACATTTTAAACTCTTCTGTTATTTGAATTTATGCAGCTCATTACCTTTCTCCAATATGTTCTTTCTGCCCCCTCCCCCTTCAGCAGTCAGCTTATGACTTGCCAAACATAAACTTTCTATCTAACTTGCTCAAACATGTCATCCACATAGAATTAAACTCTGATTCTGATCAGGACTGTAATCCCTGACCTCTCTCTGTTGCACTGTGCCCTTCTTTCTCCTTACCCGTAAGGCACCTAGTTTGGTATCTAAAGATCTCACCCACATACTATAAGGGAACCTCTTAATTGTCCTGGTTAAATTTGTTATACTCAGCAAAAATGCCAGAGTGGACCTCCCCTGAAAAGTATAGCAGCTTTAGGAGGATCTGCCTAGTCCAAAAAAAAAACATATGTAAATGTATAGTTATTCTAAGCAGTTGCCTTGTACCACTAGGAATTTATTATTGCAATATGTATTTATTAGTGCACTGACTCAGACTGAATATAAACTCTATCATTTCATTTTTCCTCAAAACAAGACAAGTTGCAATTGTGTTTTTGTAGACTTAGAGAAAGCATATGACAGGGTGCCTAGAGAGGAGTTTTGATATTGTATGAGGAAGTCAGGAGTGTCAGAAAAGTATGTAAGAGTGGTACAAGATATGTACGAGGGTAGTGTGACAGCGGTGAGGTATGCGGTGGGAGTGACGGATGCATTTAAGGTGGAGGTGGGGTTACATCAAGGATCAGCTCTGAGCCCTTTCTTATTTGCAATGGTGATGGACAGGTTGACAGATGAGATCAGACAGGAGTCCCTGTGGACTATGATGTTTGCAGATGACATTGTGATCTGTAGTGAGAGTAGGGAACAGGTGGAGGAGACCCTGGAGAGATGGAGATATGCTCTAGAGAAAAGAGGAATGAAGGTCAGCAGGACTAAGACAGAATATATGTGTGTGAATGAGAGGGAGGATAGAGGAATGGTGAGGCTGTAAGGAGTAAAGGTGGCGAAGGTGGATGAGTTTAAATACTTGGGGGTCAATAGTTCAGAGTAACGGTGAGTGTGGAAGAGAGGTGAAGAAGAGAGTACAGGCAGGATGGAGTGGGTGGAGAAGAGTGTCAGGAGTGATTTGTGACAGATGAGTACCTGTAAGAGTGAAAGGGAAGGTCTACAAGAAGGTAGTGAGACCAGCTATGTTATATGGGTTGGAGACAGTGGCACTGACAAAAAGGCAGGAGTTTGAGCTGGATGTGGCAGAATTAAAAATGTTAAGATTTGCACTGGGTGTGACGAGGGTGGACAGGATTAGGAATAAGTATATTAGAGGGTCAGCCCAGGTTGGAAGGTTTGGAGACAAAGCCAGAGAGGCACGATTACATTGGTTTGGACATGTACTGAGGAGGGATGCTGAGTATATTGGGAAAAAGATGCTAAGGATGAAGCTACCAGGTAACAGGAAAAGAGGAAGGCCTAAGATAAGGTTTATGGATGTGGTGAGAGAGGACATGCAGGTGGTTGGTGTGACAGAGCAAGATGCAGAGGACAGGAAGAAATGGAAACAGGTGATCTGCTGTGGTGACCCCTAACAGGAACAGCAGAAAGAAAATGATGATTTCATTTTTCCTGAAGGTTGTGTGACTATGAAGGTGCGGACACCCCCCCCCCCCACACACACACACACACACACACACACACACACACACACACGTGGAAGTAAGCCACTAGCCTATTGTGAATAACCCAGTCAACAGAAGATAAAAAGGATAGATAGATTTATAGTTAAGTAAAGGTATTGCCATGCTCTTAAAGTACTTTTGGGTCATGTTTTCTGCTATTTTGTTTGAACTGTAGTTTTATACTGCTTTGCCATTTTGCTTTCAGCCTTTTTATATTCAGTGAAATGCCATTTACTTCATGCTATAAACATCTGCATTGAAAATGGACTATTGATTTTTTTTATGAAACAAGTTAAATTTTATAAAACAGGTGCATTAATGTCATTTTATCCTTGTCATAATAATCCTTGCTGACAAGTGTTTCTTTAACATATTAGGGCCGGACTTTTCCATGTACTGTAGCTAAACATAGCTTGTAATTCTTACTACTGTATCCTCCTTTGTGTGGTGCAGTGTTTATGAAATGTGTATCCTTTATCACAATTGAGGCAGTAGTTTCACATATGGAACTACACTGATGAAACCTCATACAGGATTGGATAGAAACAGTCACTTTATAACTGGAAATAGCAGCAACGTTCCATGGCCGCTTTAATTTCTGTGACATATTTACTGTACTGTTAGGCTTCAAGGTATTAAGTTGTCTATATAACTAAAAAGAAAGGGGAACAAACAATTTGCTTTAATACTATGAGTACATTACCATGTTTTATTTGACTGCTATAGCACAATTGCTTAAAAATTTGTACAGCATTCTATACAATTTGAATGCAGAATTAATGTAAAAAAATATATTTTACTATCATTTTATGAGTTGTCATTTTCTGCTCATGTCTCTTTGTCAAGGTCATTGGGTAATCATTTGAAGGTGAACTGTTTATGTAAATAAAACTGAATATTAAATCACTCCCTGGATTGTTAGCATTAAATGTATCAGTAGTGGCATGAACTGTTAAAATGCTTTTTTAACTTAATCAAACTTGCGTTTAGTCTTGGGGAGTAACATGATGTTGGTTTTGGCAATTACTTTCTCTAGCTTAATACATTTTAGTAGGTCATCATCCTGTGATTTTATTTAACTCACTCTCTGCACCGGACGTACGTTGCACTGTATTTTAACTATGGCTGCCTTTCAGCATTTCTTTAGCTAATTGCTTTCAGTTTTTCTTGGCATTTCTTTTGATTGTCTGCATGTTTTTGTGGGACTTTTCTTTGAAGCAGCTATACTTGTTTTTTTGCTTTTTCTCAAATAAAGTGTATCTACCGGTAGCAAGTGACTCTCCCCTGTCATATCTGGTAGAAAAAAATTAAACCAAGCCTCTCTGCAAAAAAAAAAAAAAAAAACAAACAATGTTTGTATCCCCTTTCAGCTTTGGGAATAAAAACAAGTTAAGTTAATTAGAACTTAAGATATCATCATTCTTTTTATCAAACTTTATGATATTTGATTCAGTTCTTTCAGTTCAGGTCAAAATTTTCTGTGTTTAGAGCTATTGCACCTGAAATACCAATGCACTGTTACTTTTGCTTTATATACCTTATCTTTATTCCCAGCACTGAGCTGTATTTCAGGTTACAAGCTAATTACAGTTTGAATAATATAAACAGAAGTTGATGTCATTTGCAAGTTTAAGTTGCATCAGTTTCCATTAGTTCTAACTAAGACATAACTTCTTGGAAAAAAAATAGTTATTGGATCTTCTCTTTCCCTTTGGCATTGTTTAAAAACTATATTAAATGTTTGTCAAATACACTTAAAATCCACATTATAGTAAGTTGAAAAGTGACTATCAGCAATGTAAGGGATAAAAGACAACATAATTTTGTACACTTTTGTACTGACATAGAATGTCTGCACTCATGTAAAGAGATTCTCTATTGGAATAAAATTTATATTAATTTTGTTTTCTTTTTTATTCCTCTATGCTTTATATTGGGGTCTATGTTATAAGAACAAAAGATCAAACTCTCGAACGCTCACATGAGCAAATATTTAAAAACTCAATTTTATTATTTTTTTTTCGCACTACAGTGAAGATTGGAATATTTGCCCTTTCCTCACTGTAGTGCTATCTCGGAGTTGAATACATATTTAGCAGGGGGCACACAATAGCGATTTTGAGTTTTTAAATATTCGCTCCTGTAAGCGTTTGAGAGTTTGATCTTTTGTTCTTATAACATAGACCCTTATATTGTTGTACTTGCTGGACACCAAGCCTTCCTCATCAGCCAGATCCATTTGCTCTTGTCGTGGGTAACACTCATTAAGGGGAAATATTGCCAGGGGAGGCCATCATATAGGCATTCTTAGTAATTCTTTGTGGTTTCAGTGGCATTGTGGCAGTGACACAATATTTGGTATGGCCCTAACCCACATCCCTAGGGGAGCCACTATGCCCTTACTGTGTGAATGCACAGTGTGTTAAACCTGTGATGAGGGCTACCGTGTCTGAGATTTGATGGTCAAATGGTCACCCTTCATTTTTTGTGTCTGCTCCTCCTTGGATGGATTGTGGGATTGGATGGTATCAGGCTCCCCTTCTTACCAGAGGACAGACATGCACTTCATCCCTATGCCAGCTACAGCAGATGACTGAGCTGCTAATCAAACCTGGCTCACCTGGGCCATAGTCAGGGTTTCATCCCTTTATGCTAATGGAGCTGGCTTATCTTTTTGCACCAGTTTACATTTAATTTCTTGCTTAGAGTTCTAGTGGCATTCAGTTTCTCATCTGAGATATATTTATATTAATCCTGGTTGTATCTGATAACTTGGATCGTCTTTTGAGTAACAATATTATTTCCAGGCATCAGAGTAACATTTGTTTCCATTCATCTGAGTGCTGTCTGTAAATTATTTGCATTATATATGTAGAGTTAAGTAAAACCATTGTGCTGTACAACATGAAACTAGAAGTTATGGATGCTATTTTGTTTTAGCCTCCCCAGTGGAATGTGCTGTATAATCTGATAAAATGAAAGAAGCATTCATGATGGCAGAGAAGCACTGGATTTCTGCACTCCTTCACACACGTGCTGTAGGATGTGCCTTTCTGTAGTCTTTCGGTTGCACGAGTCTAGACCACCAGGTGAAAGAAAAAAGAGAGTAATACAAAATATTTAGTGAAACATAAAAGTGCTTTAGAAAGAGTTGTGTGATTGCCAACATAGCCAAAACATGGTTAGAAAGTTAGATACAGACACATTCTGTTTTATATCATTATTTTGGTAAACAAAAAATAAACAGTTAAAACTATAATATATGGAATATGGTATATTAAATATTTAATTTGTATTCCCTTATTTGCCTATTTGGCCAAACTGTTCATGTTTCTGTGATGGGGCCTGTGTGCCACTTAATGCTCCTGTATGCATCTGAATCTTATTGCCTCTACCACTTTACAATGCCTGATCTTTTGGTGTATAAGCTTTGGGCATGTTTTTGCTAGTCAGTGGTACATATTTTGAAATCTTATACACTATGAGTGGCTTATCATATTTTCAAAATTGTTTTACATATTTCATGGGCGGAGATAAGAGTAAAAGTCTTACTAAATTTGTAAAGGAATGATATGTAGCCATATGTGGCTCAGTGCATGGAATGTTTATTTTTTAAAATAATTTTATAAATGTGGTATGCTGTATGTGATGCGCTGTTAATACAACATATAACATGTACAAAAAAAGTTTTCAGATAATCCACACTGTTTTACTACTGCAAATTAAAGTTATAATAGCTTTACATGCAGTTTATGGCCATGTTTGGTAACCATACTGTAACAGTTGAAAGTCGTCATTTACAGACACACTACACACTATTACAAAACATTCCAAAGTACTTTTAAAGTTCAATGGTGAGCAACCAATTTCTTCAGAAAATGATAATTTACTAAAATTATTTTATAATAATTATACTATTATCTATGAAAAATGTCAGTCGGGGGGGGGGGTACTTTGCGCTTGAAAATCAGCACAATACCCTTATCCTTGTCCTCCATAGGAAAACATCTCTGAAGTCAGTAGTTCTTCCATGCTCCTGCTTTCTCTGTATTAGCTATGCAGGTAAACTCAATGGATGCATGAGGTATGACTTTGACCAGTTTATTATAAGCTAAGTTCCTTAGCAGTAAGGAAGCACTGCCTTTGGTTCTCCGTTTCTTAGTGCACACCGCTGCTCCATATGCAGTATGACTGCCTTTGGTTCTATGTTCCTTAGTGCACACCACTGCTCCATATGCACTATGACTGATGTTGTTGCACTTGTGATGCATTCCATTCCTGTGAAATTCCAGAATGCCAGTCATTGACCACTACTGTCACAAGCTAAGGCCTACATTATTGAGGCTCTGTACATGCACCATCTGCTAACCATAAGGTTTCAAGAAACATTTCATGACAAATGTTTATCACTGACCCTTTCTCTGACATCTACCATGCCTTGGATAAATAAGGTAGCTTCCTCTTTGTTGTGATTGTTTCCTAATTATTGCTATGTATCTACAGATGACAATGTTCTGTTCAGTCATGGACTTTATTTATTCATTTACCCATTCATTCTTTGGACAACTGGTTAAAAGAACTGATAAAAATAGATTAATATTAGCCACAACCAATAATTAAATAAAATATTTAACAAATGCATTTAGAAGTTACATAACAAGCTTTACATAACAAGCTAATCTTTAACCCACTTTTCATAACTTAAGTCCATCTGTTTGTCAGTGGCAAAACAGTCCCTGTGTTTACCATCAGAGCAAACTGCTGTCACTGTTCTTTTGGCCAGATATTTTACACAGTATAGTACCCTGACTTGTTTTGTAGATTGCATTCAATTTGCAGTGTTTCACTTTGAGAAGATTCCTGTTGTAAAAAGTTGCAGTGTACCTGATTATTGACAAGCAAGAATGTAGATTAAACTTCATTTTGTGAGCATAAGGGGAACCATGGACTTCCAATAATTAAAAAGTGTTTATTTGATGGTTACATCTGGTGAGTAAAGCAGAGAAGATGACTGCTATATAATGAAAAATGAGTTTGTATAGTGCAGGCTTTGTCGTCAAGCTTTGTGGAAGGTTCCTGCAGTACAGAATGAATTTTACAATAACTTGTGTTGGACCCTCACAGTACAGGCATATGACACCTCACATTTGGAGCTGCTTAACATTGGTAGTAGTAGTCCAGAAGAGATGAGAGGGGGGCTGCTCTATGCAGAGCTTGCTATAATGATACAGATGGGAAGTCATTATAAGATCCTCCTCTATGCCACCCTCGACCCATACCTCCTACCTCACTAGTATGGCGTCCCTGTGTATTAAACTAAAAACATTCTCCTAGGAGACTTCAACTACTCCTAAATAAACTGGGAGACTTATATGTCCTCAAATATGATGCCTAGAGATATCTGGACTTCATCAATACAAACTCCCTGGACCAGTTAGACAACACCCCAACCAGGGGCAATAAAATCTTAGACTTGGTCCCTACCAATGTGAGGCAGTTTTGCCCCCCACCACTTTTTTACTTCTTCCATGGTTAAATCTTGAGGCATCTTCAAATGCCTCAGTATTCAGATATTATGCAAAGGTTGATTTATTAAAATTGAGGTATTATCTGGCTAAATTCAAAAGCCCTTTAGATATCGATAACTCCACTGCTTATGTGGACTCCTTCACTGCCTAAATCTGTGTGCAAGTAAATAGCTGCTTAGGAGCATTTGTCCCCCTCAGAAATAAATGCAATGCCAAATTCATAAATAAACCCCTGCGGTGGAAACCAAATGTAAACAACTCACAGGCTCAATAATAAATAAATAAATAAATAAATAAATAAATAAACGCATTGCCCACAAAAGTAAACCTAATTCTCAAGATGCCAAAAAATCTCTTGCTGCAATAAACAAGGAGCTCTGGACCCTGATCAAATCTGTCAAAGCCAGATATTAGGTAAAAATAATAACCATTTGAAATGTTGGAACCCACTAGAGTGAGTCCTGGAACACAGTGACTGAATGGCTGAAAAATTAACTTACATGTACCAAGTCCAAGGTGTCCATTTCTCAAAATAATCCCTTTTCTGTGAGGTATGGCATTCTTGGAGTTGGTATATATAAGCTCTGGATATCAGGGGGTGCAGGGGTCTTGCCATCCTGCAAAAACATAAGTTTAAAGGAGAAGGGCTATCTTTGAGAGACGCTCTTCTCCTGTAGTTTCAGTCTTTTTTTTTTTTGGCTTGTCAGCATTCTGCAGTTCAAATACTGACATTTCAATAAGGAGCAGGAAAAATGTGCAACCATCTTCCACTCCACACAATGCAAAGTAGTTCCCTTACTCTATTCAAATGTCATATAATATGATGATGGATGGGTAACCACAAATTATCCTCTGGTTTAGCACCTGTCCCTCATGGATAGGACAAACCTGTAGATGTCCCAGCCTGTCCTTGTTCATCCAGTCTGTGGATTATTTGTATGCAAAATATAATGACTAAAAGTAGTATGGGAATGCAGAGCTAGACTCCTTAAGGTCCACTGAGATCAGTAGCCTCTTACATACCTATGATGTTATCAGTACAGTTGATTCAACCCTCTGACCTTGTGTTTCAAGTAAAACGTATCCAAAGTCTGCAAGACACATGTTAAATTTGACTCTAGGCAACTCCTTTCAAATCCCCTCTCTCCTAGTGACAGTCACCCTGCTATCCTCTACTCTAGTGTGTGACCTGTGCAGTTGTCAAGGCCAAACTGTTCAGGATGTCTAGTCGTACTCAAAGAGCAGGTTACATATAAGTTTGCTGGAGATAAGGGAAGACCTTCCACACTCCTACTGTCTACCCTTCCCTATCACACATTATTTTGTGTCAAAAAGCAGTGAGATTTTTAGAAGTGGGGTACAGTTGCCACCTGCTTTCTGATAGCAAATTATATTCCAGAGGGAAGCCAACTCATTACTTGACAGACTCAGTTGGTGCCTTTGGATGGTGTGTCACTGGTTCCTTAACCTCTTGGTGGCATGGAATTTGTTCCATTTCTGGGGGAAGCCATGCCGCAACCAGTTTGTATCCTCATCTTGTCGTAAATGTAGCAGCTTTACTTTCATCATCCTTTGACTGGGGGAACATCCTAGTGATGCTGTCATGTAGAAATGGCTCCCTGGGCTGCTTTGCACCTTCCTTCCATTTCTTTTGATGGCAGAAAGCTACACAGCATGAGATCAGAGTCATCCTCATAGCTTTATATTATGCTTAAGAAGTCCACTTCCCTTTGACCAAGCCTCATTTTCTGGAGAAACTTCCCTATTTCAGGCTTTCCAGGTCAGTGTTACCTCTCTGCCACCAGAAGGCCCTTGCTGAAGCTTTGAATGATTCTGCTTACTCATCCAGGTTGTCTTAAATTATCACTTCCATTTAGAAGTCCAATACAACAAAAACCTAGAAAAGAGCAATTAGGCACAATTTTCTGTTTGGGCTTCCAGGGGACTGAACCCATATATATATATATATATATATATATATATATATATATATATATATATATATATATATATATATATATATATCTAGCATAATAGTTAAGGTGTTTACCTTGCAGGCACAAGGTGCAAAGATTGATTCTCATGCGGTAATTGGCTAGACTTAAAATGGCCCACAAGAGCAGTGAGCCTAATACTAATCTGTGAACCTATGAACCTAAATATATATATATATATGTATATATATATATATATATATATATATATATATATATATATATATATGTGTGTGTGTGTGTGTGTGTGTGTGTATATATATATATATATATATATATATATATATATATATATATATATATATATAAAATGTGTGTGTGTGAGCATGTATGGAAGCAACACCCTTCATTGTGGAAACAATCCATTGAAATCTGACACAGCCGCTAGATAAAACTGAATATAAGCTGATCAAAGCATACCAGCTTTGTCAGTGTGATAATCCATTACAGTGGGGAATATGAATATGCCTTTTCCCCACTGAAATATATTGTCCGAGTCGGTTTATATAATTACTGGGGAGTAGAATATGGTGTGCATGGGGACTTGACCACTACATAAAAGTATGTTTTTTCATTTCTTTGCATATCATTGATTCCATTTTCAGTGGGTAGCAGCTGACCAGTATGATCAACTGGTTTTGTTTTGATGGAGGGTTATGCTTCTATATATATAAATATATATATATATATATATATATATATATATATATATATATATATATATATATATAGTTTCACTTCAAAATGTTGAAAACTCGTAACATCTAATTTCAAAACAGCGAGACCATAAGACCGAAAATTCAAAACATCTAAAACTCATAACATCAAATCTCACAACATCGAAAATGTATAAAATTGAGTAGTGTATCATCAATGGTGTAAATGTTATAGTTTATTCTGTTAATCTGTATATAGTGTTTATTATGCCACACTGTACATGTTTCATAATAAACACTATATACAGATTAACAGAATAAACTATAACATTTACATGTTTGATGATACACTACTCAATTTTATACATTGAAAATGTACTAGGCTATCTGCCCGAGGGCATTTTTAAGCCTAGCCAGAGTGTGTCGGCTTTCGCTGCCCCATTGGTTAATTAACTGATCCTCTGTTAAGCAGAGCCAATGAAGTGATCTCAGGGGTGTATTTTCTGTTACCCATCCACTCGTCAAGGTTTCTCTTGAAGAGTGTTAGTGAGGGGCTCTGCCTGATGTAATTTAGAATTTTGCTCCAAAGCATGGGGAGTCTCTGTGACAGGAATCTATCCCTCCAGCATTTTCCATTTATTGTTGTGGCAAGGTTTAGCTCACTAGAGCGCGTGGCTCACAGTGACTTTCTTTAGATGGAGCATGTCCATCAATTCTGAGTTGGACATGGCTTTGCAAGTCAGACAGAGATCACCTCTGAGTAAGCTATATGCCACTGAGCACAGCCGGAGTTTTTTCAGTCGGGCTGCATAGGACATATATTTAAGACCAGTAATCCTCTTGGTGAGGTACTTTTGTGGTCTTTCCAGCTGTTGGAAGTGTCTTGTAAGGTATATCCTAAATGAGGCATTGTACTCTATGATGGGTCTAATGAGTGACGAATAGAGGGGCACTATACCCTCTATTTCTAGATGCGAACCCTTTAGTAATTAGATGGGCTACATAGAAGGATTTCATAACTACTTTGGCAATATGATTGTCAAAGGAGAGATGACTATCTACCTGGGTCCCCAGATCTCTTATTACCTCTTCTGTATTAAGAGGGCTGCCACCTATGTGGTAATTCGTGGGTGTTTTGTTTTTCCCAAATGGGATTACTATGCATTTTTTGGCATTTAGCTTGAGGCCATGACTTTGACACCAAGTGTCCGTCTCAGTACGGCCCTTTTGGAGGATATCCATGTCAGCTGGAGATTCAGTTATGGCTCCCAGTTTGCAGTCATCAGCGAACTTGGTTAGCCATATTCCTCCTGTGTTTGCCTGTACTTCTGAGAAGTATATGCCGAACAGTAGGGGTCGCAGGACCAAGCCTTGCGGGACACCACTTGTGACTGGTTTAGAGTCAGACCTGGAGCCCACTATTCTTATCGTGTGAGTTCTGTCTGTAAGCCAGTTGGCAACCCATCTCGTGACATAGGGGTTTATGTTCAGGCTGGTGAGTTTTTCTGTAATACCCAAGTGGGGAATGGTGTTGAAAGCCTTGGCGAGTTCAAGGTAGGCTGTGTGAACCACCTTTCCCTCATCTATGGCCTTGGCGACTGTCTTGAAGAAGTCAACCAGGGTTAGCAGGCATAATCTGCCCTTAACAAAGCCGAACTGTGTCGTGTCAAGTGTTTGGAGGTTCCCAATCTCTTTGTTAATGAGTTCCATGATGATGTGCTCCATAGCCTTGCAGACCAGGCTAGTCAGGTTTATGGGGCGATAGTTACCAGGGTCAGTTGTGGCCCCTCCTTTGTGGAGAGGAATAACCATTGCTGTGCGCCATTCTATGGGCACGTAGCCTGTGGAGAGGCTGAGGTTGAACAGCGTGTTTAGGTGGGGGGGGGGGTTAGTTCGTTCTGTAGTTTATGCAAGACACAGCATGGGACACCATCTGGTCCCATTGACACTGTGTTTTTGGCTTTTGAAAGGGCTGTTTTCACCTGTGCATCTGTGATTTTTGGGACACTACACTTTTCCGGTATTGTTGTGGGCCCTTTTGGAGGTGAGAGGGGGGTGAAGTTTGTACTGAATCTATCTGCCAGGATGTTGGCAATATCAGTAGATTCAGTATATTTTGTGCTGTTTTGCACTAGTTCAGTGCATATCTGCGAGTTGCCAGTTAGATTCTTAACATAGCTAAAGAAGACTTTGTGGTTATCTTTTGAATCCTTGGCTATTTGTTTTTCGAAGTTAGCCTTGGATAATTTCATGAGGGACCTCAGTTTCTTACTGATATTGATAAGGGATGTCTTTCCTTCTTGGGATTTGCTTTTTTTCTGAACTAGTTTCCTCCTTCTATTGTATAGCCTGTTTATTGCAGGGGTCCACCAAACTGGTTTCCTTCTCTTAGAGGAGTGAGCCTTGGTTTTGCTAGGGATGCCATGATCCAAGCATCCTTGTAGGTGCTCATAGAGTGCATTTGTAAAGGTTTCTGCATCTTGGGCAGCATTATCCTTTAGTGCGGGGCTGTGAAACTTACCACATCTGTCTTAAGTAAGATGAAGTTTGCTTTAGAAAAGTTTTTTACTGTGGTTTCCTTAGTTGGGGGTAGTGGTGGAGTGTGGACATCCAGAGTGATTAGTTTATGGTCTGATATAACCAGTGACGGGTTGACCTCCGGTGTGGAACACCTGTCACCCATGTTGGTGATGACCAGGTCCAATATGTTTTCACCTCTGGTAGGGGAGTTTACCAGCTGATCCAGGGTGTTTGAGTTGATGAATTCCAGGAAGCGCTGGGCCTGGGAATTTGTACTTGATTAGTTTTCCCAGTGAATGATAGGGTAATTGAAATCACCCAATATCAGGGTGTTTGGTAGGACCTTCATGTTTTCCAGTTTCTTCAGAAAGGTGGATTGGTGGTCCTGGGTCATGGAGGGTGATCTATAGCAGGCCACAATTTGCATTGCATATCTGCTCAATGTTAGTTGCACATGGATGATCTCAGAGGTATCATGCTGTGCCACTAACCTGGAGGTGTAGGTATCCTTGATGAATATGGACACGCCCCCTCCTTTTGTGTTTCAGTCCATGTTCTGTGGCCAAAACATGTGGTATGAGTTGTAGCCCAGTAGTGCTGGGGTGCTCTCTGGAGCCTTGAACTAGGTTTCAGTTACTGCACAGATGTCGACATTCTTCATACTGAGGAGTGCTTCGAGCGCTTGCATTTTGAGATTTAATCTCCTGGCGTTGAGTAGCATAACCCTCAGTTTTTTAATTGTGCTGTTTTTGGAGTTGGGTTTGACTTTTGAGCCTTGCCTAAAAAAGGTACTATGGGGGCAGCAAGAGCCTTGGCCAGTATTCGAAAGCTTAGGGGTGACAGGTGCAAGCCATCTCTTGCGAAGCAACGCGGCTTGTCGAGCATGTCGTCCCAGGCTGACAGACACTGGATCCCCTTTGAATGACACCAGAAGCTTAGCCAATTGTTGAAATTGATCATTTTTTCTTTATACTGAGGTATCATTCTTGGTGAGGGCAGGATGCTACTCAGGGTCAGGGTCATACCAGCCTGGGCTACATGATCAGAGAGCTCTTTCATGTATCTTTTCATGTAGTTCAGGGAGGTACATCTCAGATCATTCACACCAACATGAACAATGACAGAGTCATATTTGTACTTGTTCTGGAGTGACCTGAGTGCTTGTGTTATGTGGCGGATTCTGGCTCCCGACAGGCAGCTAACAGTAACCTTCTGCTTGTCCAGCCTAGTGAGTGGGACATCAGTGTGCCTGACTATAGAGTCACCTATGACTAGTGTGTTAGGTATGTTATTTCACCTTAATGGCTGTGATTGTGTGGCACACTGATTTTGTGTCCTGACTGAATATCCGTTTAGGGCTTTGCTAACCTTAGTGACTTCATCACTAATTATTCACCACAGAGGTGGTTTATGAATTTAACTTTAGGTCTTTTCAGAAAAATTATAACTCACATGAAAATACCTCATAAATCTGTTCATATCACTACCGGTCAGCTGTAAAAGCCCTGTTTTGCTTCAGCACTTAGATGACTGTCCGAATGACTAGTATAACATCATGCACACTTGTTATGAAATATGGTAGCCATCCAAATGTTTGCAGATTGAAATGACTTGCTATTAAAGGTCATGTACTCCTTTTGTGTAACAGTTTTTCATGTCATTGTACTATTTTTGAAATCTTTCTGCCTGCTTTGCTCTACATTTTGACAAAGTAAGTTTCAGAAATCTTATGTTGACATTGCATGCATTGTGTTAGTCTTTACCATGTGACATCTTTCTGTAGACCTCATACAAGAACTGTCTGCTGATTTACCTACATTAGTAGTATCTCAGGGGGTAATAGAATCAGGTGTTGTTTGCTGCTCTCTTCATTCTGCTTCGAATGAGCAAACTCTTACATGCAAGAACAGCTTTTATGAATAACGTATTGTGTAACACTTTCATTCTTTTATGTCAAGAAGGAAGCATGACGATTCATCAAGAAGTCTGGTGCTTTTAATAATGAAAGCAATTATAGCCATGCAAATTTGGGTATGCCTCTAGAAATGTAGTGTTTTTATTTGTTTTGTAGTCAAATTATTGGAAAAGAATATAGAAGTTTTAGAAAGTTATAGTCATTTAAGTCTCACTGACATTTTGTTAGGTTTGCCTTGTCCTAAATCATGCATATTGAAATGTACTGAGCTAGTGTTGTCCTAAATGCATATTGAAGTGATTTGAGCTATTGATTGTAATGGCTGTTTAATCCTAGAAACATGGACCTTTGTCTGATTGTTGTGAGCATTAAATGACAGCAGGGGGCAATATTTAAATACTCTTTGTTGTTGCTGCACTGCTTTGCATACTATACTGTTGGAGCTCTCTGAAAAGTATGAGGGTTTTAAACAGTATATGACCTTTTGTTTCTGAGCAGTCTTTTAAATATCAGTTGTGAACTCTATTAAAAAATGTGATTTGGTTATCACGTAGATACGATATACACATAAATAAAATACTTAAATCTACACTGATGCACAGTTATTTATATCCTTTTAAAAGATGGGGACATTTTCTGCAGAATTGGTGCCACCCACACAGAATACTACTTTCTCTCCTAATTTCATCAGAATAATATGGAAATGTATTACAGTTTGAGACCATGATGCTTTTTTTGTGTTTCATGATAACACCAGTGTTAGTCATTATGGACTTCTTTAGTTATGATTTTGGCTTTGAGAGTGAGAACAGGAAGGAAGCAAGATAAACAAATCTACAGGGATTTGAATGCTCTTCCAAATTTCTTGAATCATTAGGACTGTAGTAGCCGAGAGCTTTTTACTTGCCATGTAGTTGATAATTTATTCTGATCAGTTCTCAAACTGCATATGGATTTAATTTTGCTCTTCTACCTGGAAGCAGTTATTCTGAAAAATAAACACATTTTTAGTGACCTCGACAACAAAAAGTGAATCATAAATTGCTACACAGTAATACTTAACTAAGTTGTGTCTGTGATGAGTACATTAAAAAAATGCATTTTGTTTAGTATGCAATTTCATATTAATATACAATTATCTTTAAACTAAACCTTTAGTAGAAGCTTTCAGTTTATTACAGGATGAAGTTCCCAGTATCTTTTGTTGTAATAAATCAGACTCTAGTCACAACCATGAAAGGTAAGTAACTGTCAGCTGCTTATTTCTGTTTAATTAATTGATTTATTAAATCATTATCAACGTAGGTGGGCTAGTCCTTAG
Source organism: Protopterus annectens (assembly GCF_019279795.1). Taxonomy (NCBI): domain Eukaryota; kingdom Metazoa; phylum Chordata; order Ceratodontiformes; family Protopteridae; genus Protopterus; species Protopterus annectens. Next base: position 561,091,492 of record NC_056748.1, read on the forward strand.
ACCAATTATGTCAACAATTTGGGCAAAGACAATCATCTAACTACAAATGTGATTATTGGTAGCTGGTACATTTTGTCTCTTTGGTGATACTGGTCAGTTTTTTTTTCTTTCTGATGTTCATATTTTTAGTGCCAATAATGTGCTTAGCAGTCAGTGTATCTATCTTAAACATATTATTTGCACCACTGGTTGTAATTCCTATCACCTTGATCCTACCAGTGAAAGACCATGGGTTTGACATTTTTTTAACAGAACTCACTGTAGTTTGTAGTGTCATATGCATAAGTGTATCATCTCAACACAGACTGTTCTTACTATAAAAATAAACTAGAACATTAAGTGGACTCAGTGAAACTTTTTAACTAACTGCTCAGACTGTAGAAAGTTATTAGATATACATGATTTTGGCACTGATTATTTACCTGTGTTCAGCTGTTAAGTCTAACAAATTTAAATTGTCTAGCAGTATCAGTATGTATGCAGAGTGACTTACCATTATTTTACCATGTTGTGTCCAGTGGGCTTGCCCATTCAGCAAATAATCAAATATGCAAATAAAATGTATGGTCATGATTATCGATTTACACAATGCTTACTTTAGGTTGTATGTATTGTGTACTTACCCTGTCTGTACCTGTTGCATGTTTCCAAAATTGTTGGCATTTGGCCTGCCAAAGTAAATGCAAACTGATTCATTCTGTACCCAAGTAAGGTATCTAATAAAATGTACAGAGCATCCCTCCCCTTTTGTCATTGGGCTAGTGGTATTACTATATATATATATATTGGGGGTGTGGGTGGCGTAGTCCCCCACCTAGCTTGTTTTATACTATGCAGTTTCTTTTAAGAGGGTAAGTACTTTTTAATCAGACTAGGTGGGGGGCTATGCCCCCCCCCCAGCTATATATTCTAAATCCAGGATCGCACTACAGTGGGGAAAAGTGCATATACACTGCCACTACTATTTTCGGTGAAATGAAAATCGGGGAAATGAGTTTTCAGTGAAATGTGCTTTTGGAGATTTGGTCTTGGTGACATGAAATTTGGCGAAATGTGCTTTTGGCGAAATGAACCAGATCCATATATATATATATATATATATAGATATAGATATATATATATATATATATATATATATATATATATATATATGCATATGTATATAGTACAGGCAGGAAAAGTCCATAATATTTGCTGGGAACTAGCCATCATATCATATCCCTATCAACTATAATCCCATCAAGTCTATTTTTTCTCGTCTCTATGTTTGCTGTCCATCAGTCATCCTTCACTGTGTTTGAGCCAGTTTTTTTCCTTAAGGAAAAAGCAGTCCCCAGTCTCACTTGGGTGGCAGCCAACCTCAGGGATTTACCATACAACCTGACATACAGTTTGCAAGTGTCCAGACTCACTTCATGGCTTTTACCTTCCTACAGGGACTAGGAATGCTTCTGTTCTAGCACCCTGAGGATCTGGATTTATCTTCCTAGATTGGGCCTCCAGTGTTTAAAGGCAGACCCAGACTGGAGACCCTACCTAGCACCGCACCTTCTTATTCTCTATGACTGTCTGCTTTAAGCCTTAATGGATTTTTCTCTATTGTCTAACCCTACCACTTGATGGATGATGTATCTCTCCCTGTTATAATGGGGACCACCCATCTTTGCATGTCCGTTTTCATGCATATGAAGTGGAAGCTAATACCATCATCAGTTTGGCTAAGCACATTTGCCTGGTCTGGTGCTGCATACAAGGAGCCTGCCTTCACTTGCAGTGAGGTAACCAATTCTTAGCACAAGGGGATGGATGCACTGCCCCTCGCCGACCTCACCCCCATTTCTCCCAGGATGGAAGAGTCACTATGGGCCACTCATTACTACTCTCCCAGATTCTCCAGCAGCCAAGCCACTATTAATCATCCTGTCATCTGGGCTTTAAACCTGTGCATCGCAAGGCCAATTCTAGTCTGTAGAGGAATCCATAGAGTCTTCTTATCTTATCTATCAAACTATTCCAGTTTTCTGTAACTTGATTCAAGAACCATTTTTCCTCCTCTGTGCAGGACTTCTTTTTGGAATAGTCAACCTCAGGGGAGCATCCATTAACATATGTCTATTATGTTGGGCCATCAAACTATAATATCTACACATATACAACTCTCTAAAAGCTTGAAAAAGATGCTTGGATAGCCCCCCTGAATATCCTATATGCTAAATAAAATGTACTTATTTTCCTTAGCCTGTCCTGATATAGCAGTCTGTTCGTGTATGTATTTTTAACCTTGTTTCTTTGTACTTTCTTCAGGATTTTTGATGTTACTCTTCTTGTAAGGATTTTGGCATGGGGCACGGTATTCAAAATTAGGCCTTATCACTTTATTAAAGAATTTCATCACTATAATCACAGCTCTTGACCCATCTCCCTATTTGCTGAAATCACAATATCCATAATGAGGAGGTTAAAATGTAATGTACCCTAAATCTCTGTATACTTGTACATTTCTCAATTAGCCTCCCATACTTAAATTAGAAACAGACATTGATCTTCTAACCTTCATCAGATTAGTCTTGCTTAGATTAAAAATGTATTTTCCATCACAGATTTAAGTAACTGATCAGCAGATAACTGAAAGGATATAATATCCTATTCACAAGTCCTAAGTGCCTTGATCTTCTGTTCATCCAACTAATCAAATATAGTAAACACAAACTGCATAAAATATCATCAGAATAAATTTAGCATTCCAAGTAATTTTATTTAAATGAAAAATTCTATAGCAAGTGTTTTTGCAAGCCCCTTGCACACCCACGTGTGTGTGTGTGTGTGTGTGTGGGGGGGGGGGTTGTGATGCTAACTCCCAATAACTGTCAACAAACTGACCACAGAATCATACAACTGTAGGAATAAGGAGGAGCAGTTTATTACCCTCAGAATTTTGCAGTGTAAAATCAGTACAACCTCAATGTGTGACTACTGGATTCAGCTAAACTCAAGTTCTAGTCTCAACCTTATGGGTTCCCGTGAGGAATCATGATCTACCTGATCTTAGTATCACCTGCATACTTAGTTATCCATGCAAATAATATAAAAATGTTATTTCTAGACTTATAAGTTAAACAAGATGGAGACAAAGATAGATCCTTGTAGTATGACACTTCATAACATTTTTGAAGATGCAAATGCCCAATATTTAGTTTCACTTTCCATCTTGTTTCTATTATCCAAGCCTGAATCCATTCAAATGACCATCATTGCTCAGATTTATTAGTTTATTGATTGCAAGGAAATTATTTATCTTACTTTGATCTTAATAATATCCAAGAAGAGGACACTTACCACATATCAGATTTCTTTGCTAAGGGGATATGTCTCAGAAATTAAATTTGAAGTAGTAGGACTATCATTATTAAAGGCATGTTGGTAGATGTCAAAACAACTTATAACAAACATGTTAGTCCTCAGTACTTCCACATTCATTCATTCCATTCCACTCACTCAGAAGACTTGTAGGCTTATAACACATAAAAGAGTTGTATCCTATTTACCCTATTAGGCCAACAATGCTTAAAAATAGTTGTATCCTCTTTACTATAATAGACCTATAACATTTGAAATGATCCCTATCCTCTTTACCTTAATAGGCCTATAACACTCAAAAAGAACTCTCTTCTCTTTATCCTAACAGGCCTCTAACACTTAAAAATATATTCATGGTAACAAAGTCTATAAGCCTGTCCTGTGTGATAAAAAGAGCTGGTTTTGAACAGGCCATTTGGTCTATCAGGGTTATAACTAATGTAGTCACATCAAATTTCAGGTCTAAAGTGTCTATAAAGATTTCCAAAAATTATCTTGAGTCAAGATAATGCTTACCATTATTTATTAATTTAATCCTACCTTTACTGTTGTCATTGTTGTGGATTTTTCATTTTCTTCCAGTAACATGCTGTTTATACAGTAATCATGGGCTGGATTGATCCTGCATTGAGCTGCAAGGATGATTTATGACTCTGTATTGGATGAAACAGGCAACTATGATACAGAAATGCCCTCTTAACTCAGCCTCAGCAGCTTGCTACTTGATGCAAGCTGTTTGTATTGAGTCATCTTTGTTACCGGTCATTGTTTTGTAGATGCAGTCAAATTTATGAGCTACTTGTCTTGTAGAGCTTGCATTGCCTAAGTCCCATGTCAGTATATATATATATATATATATGTGTGTATATATATATATATATATGTGTGTGTATATATATATATATATATATATATATATATATATATATATATATATATAGATGTATAGAGAAAGAGAGATGTATACATGTATACACTGTCTAGGATCAAAAGGTTGGAATACATTACTGTGATCATTATTTTACTATCACTTTTCACACAGATATCAGATGTGTATACAGGTGGATATTTTTGATGGTAGAGGAAAGAACGCATGCTGTATTACATGCATGTGACAACAGTAAGTTGAAATATATTACTGTGTTCTGTATGTTCTTTGAGTTTCATCCCAACCTGTATTTGTAGCATCACTTTCCTGTCAACCCAACTTTAGAGGGACACACATAAGATTACATTTTTTTGTAGGGGAGGCAAGTAGGGAGGCAGACACTATTCCCAGATAGCAGTTATAGGTTCATAAGATGTTACTAGGCTATTGACTTGACAGTCTTTACAAGCCTAGCCTTTCTCCTAACAAACACTTGTCATCTCAGTGTATTATGAAATTCTGATTTTTTTCAGCTCTGGAGAATAATTTTTGGATACAACCAATTTCTTCCTTGACAGAAAGCAAAAAGATTGAATTTCTTTCCCTACTCCTGATCTTGTTCAGGCCATCATTGGATTAATATATTGGGAAAATACTCTGAAATGCACCTCAGTGCATCTATAACACCAAACGCTGGCTTAATTTAATTATTTCCTCTGCAGGTATTACAGACCTGCTGTGTTAGGGTGTATTGAAAGAATGAAGAAGATAACTTGTAGTTGAAGATAACTTATAGGTTGATAGCTTCATAGGTGTATACTAGGCTAACGATCACTGGGGCCCATGTAAGCCTAGGCATGTAATCCAAATGTGACCCAGAAATTTGATTTATATAGGGGTTTTACTTATTGCCTCTGTCAACCAGATATAAAGGTACCAGAAAAGTTGTGAATTTTTGAATATCTATCCATTGGTCTAAGTTACTCTTAAATAGGGTTAGGGAGGAACTCTGCTTCACATGAATGGGAGCCTGTTCCAGAAAATGGGAATTCTCTGAGAAAAATATTTGTCTCTCCAACATGTCCTGTTTATGTTGCAAGCAAAATATAGGTCTTTTGATCAATACTTCTGATTTTGTTTGTTTTGCTGATGTGCAAAAGATTAATCAAAACAGGGTCCAGAGATGCCTTGCATGCCAGGCAACGATCACCTATCAGTAGTCTGTATGATGCAGAGTAAAGAGACAGGGCTTTGAGGTGATTTGCATAGGACAGTTTGTTTACTCCCAGTATTCTTTTTGTTAGCAACATTTGTGGATGTTCCAGTTGCTGCATGTGTCTGGTCAGTTACATACCAAAGGGGTCATTATACTCTATGATGGCTCTAATATTGGCTGAGTACAATGACCTCTGTGGACCCAGATGCCATGCCCTTACTTATAAGTTGAACAATATAGAAGGATTTTCTTACTACCTTGGACACATGTGGGTTGAATGCTAGGTTACTATCTACATGAGTTCCCAAATCCCTGACTAGTGAATCAACTTTTAGGGGTATTTTATTGATGACATAGTTACCTTGGATTTCTAATTTCCCAAAAGGTACTATAAGGCAATTTTAGCATTACTTTTTAACCCATGACTTTGGCACAAATATCTGTGTTAGACCTTTATGAAGAGGGTTCCCATCCTGGAGGAATTCAATGACTGCTCCCAGTTTGCAATCATCTGCCAACTTGGTCAGCCAAAGGCCTTTGACATTGGCTTTGACTTCCGAGAAGTAGATGCCAAAGAGGAGCAGGCCGAGCATAGAGCCCTGAGGGACACCAATGGTGACCGGCCTCTTTGTAGAGATGGCCTCACTAATCCTAACCTCTTGCGTGCAATCAATGAGCCGGGATGATACTAGGCTATTGGCCCGGTGGCCCTTATAAGCTAGCCAAGAATTTTGCCCATGTTCCCTCAAAGTCAGCATCTGTTTCCCCTGTCCAGCAGGGACACAGGTGAGATCCCAGGAGTATATTTTCTGCTTCCCATCCAGTCATCTAGGTTCCTCTTATAGAGGGCTAGAGAGGTAATCTGCTTGACATGGAGATGGAGTCTATTCCACAGATGGGGGAGTCTTTGGGCCACAATTCTATCCCACCAACAAGTTCTGTTAATGTCACAGACCAGGTTAAGGCCTTGCATGTGGGTTGCATGAGTGGAGTTTGTCGTATGGATATGCAGCAACTCTATCAAGGCTGGGTCTGAAATGGCCTTGCATGCCAGACACAGGTCACCTCTGAGCAGTCTGTATGAGACTGAGTAAAGGGACAGGGCTTTTACCTATCTGTATAGGATAGGTGTTTGAGACCCTGGATTTTCCTGGTCAGGAACTTCTGTGGTATCTCCAACTGCTGCATGTGCTTGGCAAGCTACATGCCGAAGAGGGAATTGTACTCGATAATGGGTCTGATAAGGGAGGAGAACAGGGATGTTATGACCTCCTTGTTCCTGGATGAAATACCCTTATTTATGAAGTGGTCCATGTAGAAAGCCTTCCATACAATGGAGTCAACGTGGTTGTCAAAAGTCAAGTGCTATCAACCTAGGTGCCCAAGTCCCTCACGACTAATTGTATGCATAATACATTGTTATTAATGTGATAATTAGTGGGGATGACATTTTCCCCAAAGGGGATAATGATGCATTTGTTGGCATTCAGTTTGAGGCCATGCATCTGGCATCAGTCATTAGTTTGGTTAAGGTGCTCTTGGAGGATGTTCACATCACTAGGGGAATTAAGACAGTGCCCAGCTTGTAGTCATCTGCAGACTTGGTCAGCCGCAGACCACTGGTTTTGGCTTGCATCTCAGAAAAGTATATCCCAAACAGTAGAGGCCCCAAGACTGATCCTTGGGGTAGACCGCTCGTTACGGGTCTACTAATACAGGTGGCTTCCCCTACTTTGACTGAGTGGGTTCTATCAGTGAGCCAGTTAGCTGCCCATCTGGTAACATATGGATTGATATAGCAAAAACAAAGTATTCCACTGTTGTAAGATGTGCTTATATAAAGCTAAGCACCAACAAACAAAGAAAAAAAGCACAGCAACGTTCAACTTTTTATTAAAATAAATGATAATCCAGCAAAGCTTTCGGGTTTCCCCTTCCTCATTGCCATAAAGTAAAACCATTAAATCTCATTTAAATACAAAAATAGTAAAAAATCACATGACACAGCCAGTCGCTAGAACAACACAATTAATCAACAACAATTATTAACCTATATCTCTTTTAAAATCAACGAATGCATATATATATATATATATATATATATATATATATGTGTGTAATTTCATATTCAAACTGTTAAAAACATTTTAATACAAATTTCATTAACTTCTAATGCAACTTACGTTATCTTTTAATTAAAACTGGTTTTAAACTAACTTGATTGTTAATGCCTGGATATGTCTGCTTGTAATCTAACTATCCAAGAATATTCAATATTCTCAAGAAAGTTGTTAATGTCACCCCCAATCTTACTTTTATGTATTGTCTTAATAACTCTAAATTTAAACTTATGATCAACATTTTCTGCTATGTGGTTAGCTAGAGCATTTGTATGTACATTTCTCCTAATCTCGGACTTGAGTTCTATTACAAGGTCCTTTAATTTCCTAGTACTTTTGCCTACATCCATGTGGCCAAATAAACTATAAACATCATGTTGCAATTTTCATAACAGTTAAATTCAAATACATGTTTAGTGTTTGGATGGGTGAACTTAATGTCTGTAACTATATTCGCACAACAGCTGCAGTTACAGCATGGAAATGTACCTTTCTTATTATTGAATATACTAGGACTACCACCATTCAACATGAAATCTTTGAAACATAATCTTTGTTTCAAATTCTTTTCATTTTTGTATGCAAAACATGGTTTATCAGTAACAATTTGTTTTAATTCTGGCATAGACAACAAAATATTCCAATTCTTTCATATTACTTGTTCAATTTCATTCGTTTTAGTGTTATAAGCTGTAACATACCTAATCTTATGATCATCAATTTTATGTTTATTCATTGTTGGATTAACTCCACTGAAATAAGGTGCCATGGCATCAGACCTCATTCGCTTTACATCCTTAATCATAGAATCAATAGCATTCCTAACATATCCTCTCTCAATAAATTCTTGTTCCATGGACTCCATTTGTGCATTGCACCTACATTCCTTAGTATTTAACCTACTTACTCGACATAGCTGACTTTTAACTATGCCTTTAAATGTATGGGGGGAGTGCATACAACGCCTATGTCTATATCTATTCGCATGTACCAATTTTCTGTGTACACTATTGTTTAACTCCCCATTTTCCAGAGATATATCAATATCTAAGAATGCTGTATTAGTATCAGATGTACATGATTTAAAACATAAAAAAATCAGTAGTTTCTTCCAATGAAAGTACAAATTTCTGGAATTCATCTATTGTTCCCTTCCAAAAAAGAAAGCAGTTATCTACAAATCTCTTGTAGAATAATAAGCCAGAATTACAAAAAACATCCTTTGTATAAACAAACTTGCTCTCCCATTGATTCAAAACTAGGTTTGCATAGACATTGGCCATAGGAGTACCCATGGCCACCCCAGTTAGTTGCAAATATGTTTTCCCATTGAAAAGAAAAATATTATTACTCAAAATGACATCAGTCAATTCACAAACAGTGGCTATTTTCCATGCTGTTAAGTCAGTATTACAAGCAAGAAACTCACAAATACGCTCTATCCCAAAATCATTTGGGATGACAGTAAACAATGAGTTTATGTCGAGTGCTGCCATAAAAAAATTGTTCCTTCTTATTTTTATTTTTCCAAGTAAATAGCTCTTTCAAAAAAATCATGAGTCTTTCACTATACTTTCACATTTTGACATATATCCATTCAACAACTCCTGCACATATATGGACAGGGGTCTGTGACCCAACCCCTCCCTGAGACAATAGGTCTCAGGGGAGGGTTTGTAAGTAATTTATGTATTTTTAGGCAAACCATATATGGCATGCAGTACTGGACAGGAAAGAGTAAAAAAAAAAGTGAATTCCTCTAAAGTAATATCATTCTACAGTTGCAGGTCATAAATCACCATGTTAACATTTGAAACATATTTAGTCACCTCACTATGCTCCATTAGGCTAAAAGTTTTCTCATCCTTCAGAAATTGTTCCATTAAATTTATATAATGAGTTTTGTCAAACAAAACAATGGCACCTCCTTTGTCTGCTTGTTTAATTATTACTTCAGCATTACCCTCTAAGGCCAATAGGGCTTCACGTTCCTTTTTATCTAAGTTATAAAAAGTGTGCTCATTTTTTTGATCAATAACATTTTTTAAATCAGTCTCACAAAGCTCCTGAAAAGCAGACAGAATTGGACAGTTCTTTGGAATAAATGTGCTGCTTTTTTTGCAAACATTGCTGCCATGCATTTCTGAATTTTTAAAAAACAATTTCAGACTCAGATTGCGAACAAACAATTTTAGGTCAGTAATAGCATCAACCACATTACCTTTGTGGCTTGGTATAAACTGTAAGCCTGTATTTAAAAGTAACATATGGTTGATGCCTAGCTGGGAGAGTTTATCTATTATGCCCGACTGGGGAATAGTGTCAAAGACTTTGGCTAGGTCAAGGTAGGGCGGTGTTCACCATCTTCCCCTCGTCCATGGCTTTGGTGACTGTTTCAAAAAGTCAACCAAGTTTAACAGGCATCATCTCCCTTTGACAAAACCAAACTGTGTGGGGTCAAGCTTTTGGAGGTTGCCAATATCTTTGTTTATAAAGTCCATGATAATGCGTAACATGGCATTGCAGATCAGGCTAGTTAGGCTGATGGGCCTATAATTGCCTGAGTCAGTGGATGCTCCACCTTTGTGTAGAGGGATGACAGTGGCTGTCCTCCATTCAGCTGGATGAAGCCAGTGCTCAGGCTGTGGTTGAACAGGGTATCTAACGGAGCCCAGAGCTCATGCCTGAGTTCATGTTGGATACAGCCAGGGATGTTATCGGGTCCCATGGAGACTGTATTTTTTGTCTTTAAGAGGGCATTAAGGACCTGCTCCCTGGTGATGAGGGGAAGGGGGAAGGTGCTGGGGATGTCCTGGTTTACTGATGGGGGGACAGGGGGGTGAAGTTTTCACTGACCCTGTCTGCCAGCAGGTTGGCTATATCTATGGCATTTGTGTATGTGGTGTTATTGACCACCAGTTCAGAGCAGATTTGGGAGTTGCCTTTGAGATTGTGGACATGCAGTGGATATAAAAAGTGTTAATGCCAGGTTTTTGTGATATAAAAAAATTAGAAAACATTTCAAAACTTTTCCTACCTTTAATGTGACCTATAGCCTGTATAATTCAATTGAAAAACAAACAAATCTGTTAGGGTAAAAAATATAAAAAAATAAAAAATGTACAATAAGCTGGTTGCATAAGTGTGCATACCCTTAAACTAATACTTTGTTGAAGCACCTTTTGTTTTAATTACAACATTCAGTCTTCTTGGGTACACACCTGCCATCAATAAAGAGACTCTGATTAACCCCAAATAAAGTTCAGCTGTCCTAGTAGGCTTTTCCTGATATTTACTCAGTTGCCTGCTACAGCAAAAGCCATGGTTTACAGAGAGCTTAAAAAGCATCAAAGGGATCTAATTTTTTAACGGTATCAGTCAGGAGAAGGGTACAAAAAAATTTCTGCAGCATTGGATATACCATGGAACACAGTGAAGACAGTCATCAAAAAGTGGAGAAAATATGGGACAAAAGTGACGTTGCAAAGAACTGGACGTACTTCCAAAATTGATGAATAGACAAGATGAAAACTGGTCTGGGAGCTTGCCAAGAGACCTACATGCATGCATACATACATAAAAATGTTTCAAGCACAGGCATTAATGCCCTTCTAGCTTGCCAATATACCAAAACACTTGTTCCCATAATAAATGTCCAGGCTGTTCTTAAAAATATCTAAACTAGTACTTACTTTAATGTAATTTGGTAGTCTGTTCCAAGCATCAGCTACTCTGTCAGAGAACCAATTAGTACACTTCTCATTCCTATAGAATCTTCTACATAAGTTATCTGATGATTCTCTAGTACTTTTTGATAACCCCAAACATTCCCAGAGGTAGTTGTCCCTAAATGCCCTATATACCTGAATAAGATATCCTCTTAAATATCTGTAAGAAACACTGTACAAGTTCAAATATTTTAGTCTTTCATAATAACATAGATTTTCACATCCATGGATGCCCTTGGTATATTTCCACTGTACTCTTTCCAGTTTATTCATGCTTGTTTTCCTAAAAGGTTTCCATATTGTTATTCCATTCTCAAATTTGGGTCTAATATAACTAACAAACAATGACTTCATTATGTTTGATTTCCTAGACTTTATAAGTCTTTTTATACAACCTATAGTTCTATAACTATCATTAGCCAATTGGTTGATATGATTAGAAAAACTCATAGCTGAATCTACCCATATACCCAGGTCCTTAAATGAGTCTACATTTTCAATCACTGTGTGCTGTATTAAAAATTCACCTTTCAGTTGTCTCCCAACAATGAAGGAGCTGCAGGAATTTCTGGCAAGTACTGGTTGTGTACTACATGTGACAACAATCTCCCGTATTCTCCATATGTCTGGCTATGGGGTAGGGTTGCAAGACGGAAGCCTTTTTTTACACAGAAAAACATCCAGGCCCAGCTAAAATTTGCAAAATAATATTCCCAAAAGCATGTGGGAACATGTGTTATGGTCTGATGAGACCAAAGTTGAACTTTTTGGCTACAATTCCAAAAGGTACGTTTGGCGCAAAAACAACACTTCGCATCACCAAAAGAATACCATCCCCATTGTGAAGCATGGTGGTGGCAGTATAATGCTCTGGAGTTGCTTTTCTTCATCTGGAAGCTGGAACGGGGGCTTTAGTCGTAGTGGAGGGAATTATGAACAGTTCCAAATACCAGTCACTTTTGGCCCAAAACCTTCAGGCGTCTGCTAGAAATCTGAAGATGAAGAGGAATTTCACCTTTCAACACAACAATGATCCCAAACATACATCCAAATCAACAAAAGAATGGCTTCACTAGAAGAAAATTAAAGTTTTGGAATGGCCCAGCCAGAGCTCAGACCTAAATCCAATACAAAATCTGTGGGGTGACCCGAAGAGTGCTGTGCATAAGAGAAGCCCTTGCAATCTGAAAGATTCAAAGCGCTTTTGCAAGGAAGAGTGGGCAAATATTGCCAAGTCAAATGTGATATGCTGATAGACTCCTACCCAAGAAGACTGAATGCTGTAATTAAATCAAAAGGTGCTTCAACAAAGTATTAGTTTAAGGGTATGCACATTTATGCAACTAGCTTATTGTACGTTTTTTATTTTTTATATTTTTCCCCTAACAGATTTGTTTGTTTTTCAATTAAATTGTACAGGTTATAGGTCACATTAAAGGTGGGAAAAGTTTTGAAATGATTTATTGTGGTCTCATTTTTTATATCACAAAAACCTGGCATTTTAACAAGGGTGTGTACACTTTTTATATCCACTGTATATGAAGAAGGCCTTGTGATTGTCCTTGGTGGACGTGGCCAATTTGGACTCAGAGGCAGCCTTAGAGGATTTCACCAGTGACCTTATTTGGTTGTTCAGACAAAGGAGAGATTGTTTCCAACTTAGCACCTGCTTCTTCTTGGCCCTGGACAGCAATGCTTTCCTTCTATTATAGAGTTTGCTGCTTATACCTGCTCTGAGGAGATTGTAGTCAGTTTTGGAAAAGTTTTTCTGTTTGACCCTAATGGGGGGGGGGGGGGTCAGGGGAGATTGTGACTTCAAAAGTGATTGCTTTATGGTAGGATCTTAACAAGGAGGATGACACTTTAAAGGGGTTTATACCTAGTTGCATAAGTTTGTTGACAGTGCCAAAGTGAGATATTATATCATATGCTTTAGTCAGGTAGACAGTATGGATCACTTTCCCGTCATTCATTGCCTTAGTGACCAGGGGTCCTGATAAATCATATTTTAGACTGATCAGGAGGCATCCCAGGATGTTATTGGGGTCCACTGAGGCTGTGTTCTTGGCTTTAGCAAGTGTAGCCAGTACCTGCTCCCTAGGTATAGTTGGAGGGGTTATGTCTGAGTGTTTTTCTTGAGGGATGGTTAGGGTGATAGGGGCTAAAGTTGGAAATAAATGTTTCTGTTATCAATTTATCTATATTGCCAGGCTCAATGAACATGTCACTATTTATCATCAGTTCAGCAAATTTCTGTGTGCTGTCGACATAGCTGAAGAAGACCTTATGGCTATCTTTCACCTGGGAGGCTATCTTAACTTTACATTTGACTTTTACCTAATCATCCCTCTTAATTGCATGTTTAGTTTGATGAGAGAGTTATGGGACTTACCCTTCCTGATTTTTACAATATTTTTTTTCCTTTTGTGTTATATCCTGTTTAATTTGGAATGCTACTAAGGTAGTTTGTTTCTGTGTCTGGTTCTGGGCTTATTTCTGGTAGATTCAGCAGTCACTATGCAGTCACTGACATGATTGTATAGAGTTCCTGATAGCAATTCAGCATACGGTGCTGTGCTGTCGTGGTTTGGAGGGGCACTGAATTTTCACAAACCATCACTTAATGAAAGATAGTTTGTCTTGGAATGCTTCCTAATTGATACTGGTTTTACTGGAGTTACAGATTTTGATTTTGAAGGAAACAGCTTTATGGTCAGACCTTACCAGGGAGGACGAGACATGGGGGGGGGTGCATTGCTCTCCCATATTTGTGAGCATTAGGTCCAGTATGTTGCTGCCTCTAATGGGCATATTTCAATATTTGGACAAAGATGTTTGCATTTATGAAGTCCAGGAATCTCTGTGCCTGCATATTTTAGGCCATGTAGGATTCCCAGTCTATATAGGGGTAATTAAAGTCTCACATGAATAAAATGTTCCGTTGGATGGTAAGTGTCTCCAGTAGGTCTAAGTATGCATTGTCAGCTTCTTGTGACATGGTGCGTGACCTATAGCTGGCAAGGATATAGTATGGAATTTTTTCTATGGTGATCTGCACAAGGAGGAACTCCATCCAGTACATCGTCCTATTTGACCAACCTAGAGGTATGCTTGTTATTGGTGTATATTAAGACACTACTACCTTTAGTCCTACTGGTCTAAAAGTGTGGCAGGCAATGAAACCTTGCACTTCTGAGATACTCCCTGCTGCTTTACACCACATCTCTGTAACTTCACAGGCATCTATTCTCGAGTGAGAGGAGGGCTTGGAGGGAGTGCAGTTTTTTTCTTTTTTCTTTAGGTTCCTGGCATTGAGCAGTAACACCTTGTGGTTCAGTGGAGTTGATTTTTCTATGTTGGTAGATTTGGAAATCTGGCATTGCTAAAAAAGGTACTATGGGACTGGATAACATTTTAGCCAATATTCAAAAGCCTGGCAGGGATAGAGCAGACTGTCCTTGGCAAAGCAACATGTTCTGTTAACCATATCCTCCCAAACTGACAAATATTAGATCCCCTTAGAATGATACCAAAAAGAATGCCAATTATTAAAATTAATCATATTTTGCTGATATAGTGACATCATCCTCAGTGATGGTAATATGCTGCTCAGTGCTAAGCTAATACCAACCTATGAAAAATAGTCTGAGTGCTCCATAATGTCTCTCTTCATATAGTCTAGGGAGGTACTGTGTCAGGTCAATTACACCTACATGGACTATAATGGAATCATACTGATACCTGTGGTGTAATGACTTGAGTATCTGCATGATTTTGCAGATCCTGGATCTAGATAAGCAACTAACTTTGTCTGAAATCACTGTCACTTTATTCTGTTTCATACAGACTACTCAAAGGCAATTTCTGCCTTGCATACAAGACAATCTCAGTTCCTGCTTTATTTTAAATGCTGCATCTCCGTAAGTCAAATGGTACACAAGTTACGTGCTCTAAAGACGTTAACCTGGTATGTGACATTAATAGAACCTGCTGGAGGGAAAAATTTGTCTCCCAGAGGTTACCACACCTTTGGAATAGACTCCCACTTTGTTTAAACAGAGGACCTTATTGGTCCTCTTCAAATACAATCTGGACGATTGGATGGGTACCTGTAAATTCACCCCAGGGATTCCACCTGTGTCCCTCTTGGATAGGGGCAAAAGGTGCTGATCATGGAAATAAGGGTAGAACTTGGCTAGGCTTGTAAGGGCCCTAGGGCCATTAGCCTAGTAACTTCCTGTGATCCTATGATTCTAACCATTATCTTCTCCTTGTTCGGCCTGGTTAGAGGGGCATTATTATGTCTTAGATGTTTACTTGTAGGAAAAACAAGAAAATTTTAATCTGGATGTTACTGGGAGGCCAAAATATGGAGAAAATTGGGAGAGGAGGCAGTAGGGGATGTGTGCGCATGGAGCAGTCACTGAGTATGAGATGGAAACCATGGAGCTGTTTGGTAACCATTTGACATGTCAGAACCCAATAAAATGAGTCCTGAAATGTAGAGACTGAATGGCCAAAAGATCAGACTTGTATATACTAAATCCAAGATGCCATTTCTTGGAATATTTCCTTTTCTCTGAGCTATGGAAATCTCTCAGTTGGTATACATAAGTTTAGTGGGTGTGGTGGGGCTTGCCCCCTTACAAAAAGAAGTTTAAGGAGAAGATCAATTTTTGAGATTTACTTTCTCCTGGTTTTTATGTTCTTTTTTTTTTCAGCTTTTCGACACTCGTCATTTCAAGTGTTGACATGTCAATTGGGAGCCAGCCATTCATCTAGAGCAACATTTCACCTAAGCCTAGCCCTGATTATATCAGAGTTTGACTTTAGAAACTGTCTCTTTTCTTTTTATAGTAGAAGTGATATCCTGAAAGTTTTTGATCGTTGACATATTAATGTCATCCAGGTGATTGGAAATCATAATTTCCTTTTCCTTAATTCTATCAGTTAATTTGCATATTTTATTTTCTGTAAGTATAGCAGCAGAAATTATATTTGCAGTTTTTTATTGATTAGTGATAGTTCCTTTCCAGTGAGGTTAGCTAGTACTTTTTGTTTTTGTGATTGGCCAATTATCCTCCATATTTGCAGGATTGCAGTATTGTACCAAACGTGGCTCTAGCATATTCAAGGAGAAGCACTGTGATAGATTTTCTGTTGATTCCTGTTGCTGAATTTCTTCCTTGGCTGTGCAGGTAATGTGTTTTTTTGTATTCCTTAATGTCTTGTTTTTTTCCATAATCTGGTGAATACATCAGGGCCCTGGGAGAGTTCTTAGCTCTGGCCAACCACAGTTAACTTTTTTGAGCTAGTTTGTCTTTATTCATTAGGACCAGGTTAAAAGGGTCAGCTGTAATCAGTTAATATATTGAAGTGCACTTCTGCATCTGGCCTGTATAAGCAAATGTATCTAAAAGTGACAGTTATGATTTTTTGGTGAGTAAGGGATAATAGTGCAATGAAGCAGTTAGTCACTCAGTGACCATCTTGAAAATACCTAACTACATGGCCTAAACCAATTGTAGATTAATCATGCTATTTTATAGCATCCAGGAGTGTCATAAGCAGTCCTAATTTATCTGTATTAATACAGGTGCTGCTGATAAAGTGTCAGTACATCTTGTCATTAAAAACAAGCATTTATGTTATTTCTGTACATGTATACCATTCTATATGCCATTTCTCTATATTTATACCATTAAATGAATCATTTCATATATATCTTTGTTTAAAGTTTGCTATATGTGGAGTTTTTATCCCAGGGCCTCTGCTGAAAATGGGTACCTGCCCAGTCAGACTTTCCCGGTAAACAAATGTAAAATAAATAAGTAAATAAATAAATACATTTATCTTTACTTCAGTTTCATGTTCAAGAACATATATTTGTTTAGGTCTTCACTAAAGTAATGTGTGGCTAGGCAAAATGAGAAGTTAATTGTTTATACATGTAATTATTGATATGTCTGCTTTTTATAGTACACCCTATGTGTGGAACTTCAGAGTGCCAATGTGAAGCTGGCCCATTTTTTGTATGTTTGCATTGGTGGATGGGTATGCTGCATTCTGGAAAAATACAAGTATGCTCTGTGCCCATTGTGTTGATATGAGGTATTGCCAGCTGTGCCAGGAGAAGTAGGACAGTAGATGTGTAACATATGCCAGCATAGCTAGCTTGAGTTTTGTAAAGAATTATATGTTATTTGTATATCAAACTGATTTGTACAGATGCATGTGTTGAAAATGCATTTGTAAAGCTGCTTGTATTAAAAATGTACCAACAGTGGGTCCTACTGGACAGAAAAAATACACCTGTATGTCATACTGTATTGTATCTGTTGAAATGAGTATATGGTAACAGCATATACTGAAAGAGAAGAGGTTAATTTCAGTTCAGCTAACTTTGAAAAATAGTCTAAAATTAAATTACCTGGTTTAGGCCATAAAGATTGTATCTTGCAGTTCTGACTGCAACCAGAGACAAAATGTCTGTGAATACCACGAGTAGGAATCCTACCGTAGTGTCCTTATGGGTAAACTAATTGCTATCCTGGAAAGGTGGAAGCTTTGAAATGGTTTTATATCTTCCACATGCAGTAACACTTCTCAGCAAAACTCTAGCTGTGTGTATTGGTAACACCCATGTGCTAGTTTCTGGTTCAGTTTCTAGTAAGGGGGGGGCAGTGTGGGAAGCAGAATCAGATGACTGGATGTATGTGATGTCATTCTGTAATCCAGTACTGGAATGATGTTTTAATAATAGATGAGACATAAGTCTCAGAGTAGTCTGCTTTTGAAACCTGACAAAGGATCACTCATCCACTTCATCTTGCCCTGCTCTAGTAAGTGAACTAGAGAACATTAATTCTTTAGATCAGTCAGGAAAATATTGTTTTTCTTTATCTGTGTGAATCTTTCCTTCAGTGTTATTTTTAATATTTCCTGTGATTGAAAGGCGGGTGTTTATTGTAAATACATATTTAGTATTTTCATGTTCTTTTACTATTTATTATTAAGCACACTTATTTATTTTACATTTTATTTTACATTTGTTGACCGGGCTAGTCCAACTGGACACAATATCCGTTTTCAGTAGAGGCCCGGGGAGAAAAGCTCCAGTACAGGTAAATACACAATTTATCACGTTAGGCATAATATTAGTCAAAATATAAGGTAGAAAAAAAAGAAAAAATGTTTCAAATACAAAACAAATACTAATAATAGGAAATAAACTTATACTATATACTACTATATTAGACTATATAAAAGAAGTAACAGTAACACAGGATACAGACAGAACAAACTTAACTGGCAAAAGCCCAGTTCTTAGATAATAACTCTCAAACTCCTGAAAGTTTAGAGAGGAGTTAAGTAAGGAGGGGTAGGGTGGAAGAACTAGGAGAGTGAGGACATTATTTCAGTCAGGATTAGCACACGGACATATCCATTTTGTTTTGAGATGTTCTTTAATGTGTTTTTGAAAAGAGAGGTAGAGGTTAGATTAGTTATTCCTTGAGGGAGTTGATTCCAGATTTTCCCTATTGAGTTTGCAAGTAATGAATCACCAGCTTTATTATATGATTTAGGTAGTGATACTAGTAGTTTATTAGCAGAACGGAGTGTGGCTAGGTTTCTATATGGTATAATCATTTTTGAAAGGCTGGGGTTACCTCAGGGTAGTAAAGGGTCTTATGAATGATAAGTAGTTGTTGATAGAATAACTGGTTATTTAGCTCTAACCAATCTAGTTGTTTGAGATTAAGACAATGATGAGTTCTTAGGGAGTAGCAGTAATGAATCTGGCTATACTATTGTAGCAGATGGAGAGTTTGGTAGTGTTATTTTTGGATAAGTTAGTATAGATGGGTGAGGCATAAAAGAGGGTGGAGATCAGGTGTGTCTGTGCAATGGTTTTCTAGTTTCAGGGTAAGAAAAGGTTTAATTCTGTAGAGTGTCCCAATTTTTTGTTGACATTTTTAACAGTGGTGTTAATGTGTTCATCATAATTGAGATGGTTATCAATAGTTACACCTAGCAGTCGTGGTCTTGTCAGGGTTAATACAGGTTGCATTATTTGAAGAGATAGTGAAGAGAGGAGTGGGAGATTTTGAGTAGGAGTAAAGAGGAGAAGTTTAGTTTTTGGGGTTAAGGAGGAGGCAGTGTTGCAAAACCAATTTTCCACATTTTGGAAGACTGTTTGGGTGAGGGACTGGAGGGAGGGAATATTTTTGCAGTGCAGATTAGCGTTGAGTCATCAGCATATTGAATGCAGGTGGCTTGTGGTATATTCAGATATAGGTCATTGATAAATAAGGAAAAAGAAGGGGACCTAGGATAGATCCTTGTGGAACACCAATATTTACTGAGAGTAGGGAAGATAGGTTGTTCTCCCAAAGGACTGCTTGTTGCCTGTTGTGGAGATAGCTCTTAAACCACTGTAAAGAGTGTGGGCTGAGAGAAAAAGGTTTAGTTTGTCCAAAAGTATATTGTGGTTAACCATATCAAAGGCTTTAGAAAGATCTATGAAAAGTGCTGAGGAGAAAGAATTATTGTTCCTATTTTTATTTATGGAGTCAGCGAAGGAAAGGAGGGCAGTTGTAGTACTGTGGAAAGGTCTAAATCCATGTTGACAGTTAGCTAGAAGTTTGTTTTGTAGAAGGTAGCTAAGCATTTGTTTGTGAACACATCTTTCCATTATCTTGGCTAATGGGGAAAGTAAGGCAATAGGGCGAAAATTTGAGAGTTCATTTGATGAGCCTCCTTTATGTGGGGGAATTATATGAGATATTTTCCATAAGGTGGGGATTGTTCCTTCAGTGATAGTCCTATTTATCAGTATAGATACAGGATATTGGATAGCTTTAGCAGCTATTTGTAGGTATTCAGATGGGAGATGGTCAGCAGATGGGGTGCATGGTTTGAGTTTCTTAAGAAGCTTATAGATAAGGGATGTGGCAACGGGTTGGATTTGGAAGTCCCTAGATGAGGGTAGAGAGATTTTTGGTAAGGTTACAGATGGTATAGGTAATGAGTTAGCTAGGGATTTAATGGCTTCTGTAAAATAGTTGTTAAAGGCATCAGGGATCTGTGTAGCATTGTTGGGGTGAAAGCCTGTAGGAGTAGGAGTCGGTGAATGTCCAGGTTTAAGAAGTTTATTAATGCTTGCCCAGTATTTTTGAGGGGTATTTTGACTACCTTGTTGAAGGTGAAGATAATAATCCTTTTTATCTTTAACAGTATCTCTTTTGGTGGCATTCCTTAATTGTTTAAAAGGAGATGATCAGATGGGCATCTACTGGCTCTCCATTTGGTCCAGATTTTATTTCTAAGGACCATTTTATCTTTTGTTTGCTTAGACAGCCATGGAGCAGGTTTGGTTCTCATTCTAGTAGTGTGATAAGGGGCATGATGGTCAAGGATTTGAAGAAAGTTTGTATTAAAGTAGGTTACTGCTTTATTAAGTTCAAGGTAAGTTAGTGGTGACCAGTTACATGCTTGCAATTCTGTAAGGAAGTTATCAGGGTTAAAGCACTTTTTTGAGCGGGATGTTTTTAGTTTATGAGTATGTGGAATATTCACTTTTTGTCTTATGACATATGTAAGCATATGATCACTGATACAATCAGGAAGGGTTCCCGGGGTATAAATGCTGGGGTGGTTATTAGTGAGGATCCAATCAAGAGTTGTTTCTTTTCTATTTTGTTTATGGGTTCTAGTAGGAGTTGTTATTAATTGCGAGAAACCATAGAGATTAATATGGTTAGTTGGGTTTTGGTTTGAGCAGGTTATCCAGTCAATGTTAAAGTCACCTAGTATTATGGTTTCCTGGGGTTGTTGGTTGGATGTTGAACTGAGTAAGTTTTCTAGGGTCTGAGTATTATTACCAGGGGGAAGATACATACAAATTAGATAAATAGCTTTGTTATTGTTGATCTGGAGTTTGGTAGATAAGGATTCAGCTTTAGGGTCTGATAGTGAAAGTTCATTATGGAGGGAAAGTTGGAGATTATTTTTGTAGAAGATGGCTATACCACCACCTTTCCTAGTTTTGCGGTCATTTCTGAGTATGTTGTAGCCAGGGGGGGTAATTTCCTGGTCCTGAGTGGAGGGTTTTAACCATGTTTCAGTAAGACATAAAATGTCAAATGAATGCAAGTTTAATAGTGCATGGATATGATGTACTTTATTATTTATGCTTCTAATATTAAGGTTTTCATTGTGGCTGGTCTTTTACAGAATGTTTTACCCTTTGAGAGTCCTTATGTTTATTTGGTGACTCTGTGGCCACTCATGCTGCATTGGTCAAATAGTACCATTTGTATTAATATTAATTTTACTCAGTATAACTGGGTACTCTTGTAAGAACCTTAGAGTAGCTGGCTTTGGAGTGTTCTGGTGGCAATTCCTACCTTATTGTTTGGGCAGAGGGGCATAGCTAATAAATCTGTGGCAGCCTTTCCCAGTTGTGTGTGTGTGTGTGTGTGTGTGTGTGTGTGTGTGTGTGTGTGTGTGTGTGTGTGTGTGTGTGTATGTGTATGTGTGCATGTGAAAATCAAATCTTAGAGTGCGTGTCAGTTACTTGGAGCAGACACACAGAGCATGGTTTTCACAGAGAGGGTGGTGGAGGACCTGTCTTGGAAGACTTGGCTGAGGACTCAACCTTACCGCTGTGTCAATGGGGAGTCTTATTTGGGGCCTGGAGAGAGAGAGAGAGAAAAACCCAGCCCCAGAGGTGAGTATGTTCCCT